>NC_135784.1:294056927-294356927 GCF_051106095.1 Pogona vitticeps
AAAGAGGCTTTCTCCTGGCAACCCTTAAGTCTTTTTTTAATTGTACTGTCATGGACTTTAACATGTGACATGCCAACTGATGTGGGAAACTTCTGCTTAAAGGTTGTAGCTGTTCCAGTGATGTGCATACACTCCTGGCAGGAAGTGGCAGCTGTCAGCAGGCGGAGTAACCCCTTATTCTGCCCTTTCACTTAGAGGTAGAGGATAAGATCAAAGGGTTATTTCAGCCAATCCTGATTACGATTAGGTAATTAGTATCCTATCTGAATTCTAACAACATACTATGTAACTCATGTGAAGTCAATAAAAAGAGCTCTCAGGGCATTGCCTGTAGGCTCCGCTGGTTCGGACATCTGCGCTGTCAACTCCTTTGTTTTAAGGCAATTAGCCTTCCTTTGTTCCATGATCACCCACAAACTGAGGCCTGTAGATCTATAATTCTTAGGATTTTTGCAATTTTTCTGAGCATTGCATGGTTTGACTTTGGGGTGAATCTGTTTGGAAGATTGCTAACTGTCTTGAATGTTTTCCACTTGTGAATAATCATCCTTACTGTAGAATGATGGACTTTAAATTTTTTGGAAATGGTCTTATAAACCTTCCCAGATTGATGGGCAGCAACAATTGCTTCTCTATCATTGCTGATGTGTTTCCTCCTTGGTATTGTGTTGACACATTCCCAAAATGCTTCAGACCAGCAAATTGCTAAAACTTTGGCTTTTATAGAGGTGGTCACACTTCCTGATGGTCAAGGGCATTTGGTTAGCAGCACCTGTCCGCTACTTAACCTTTTAAATCCTATGCAAGCACTAAGGGGGTAATGATTTTTTCATACATGGCTTCTCCATTTTGGCTTTATTTTTGTGAAATAAATCATGACCCAGTGTAATGTCATGTGTTGTTCTTTGTCTTAGGTTGCACCTAATTTTCAGACCTGCTAAGGACCAGATGATTTTTACATAAAACCATAGAATTCAAAGAAGGTGCACTTTCTTTTTCACATGACTGTATGTTGATACAGAAAACCAATGTGTTATAGTTAAAGAGTATCTAGGATCAGGAGAACATTGTTTAAATCCCTGCTTAGCCATAGAAACTCCCTGGGAGAGGCAATGGTAAACACTTGTAGAACATTTCACATACTGTACCTTAAAAATCCTGTTAGGGTTGCCGCAAGTTGGCAGCAACTTGATAGCAGATATCAACAGCATGTTCATACACTGAGGATGACAGATTACAGTTTTAGAAGCAGAATACATGTTTATCTTTCATATGATGCATTCTTTATTTGTCCTGAGGTTAAGATGTTTCTTCTTAATCTTTCTGAACCAGCCCAAGATCAGGTTGAATCAGGTAAAAATGAACAAGGAGGCAGAAATTGAGCAGAGTGAAGGTGGTGTGTTTTGCAATAGGTTCTCCCTTGCCTAGGAACATTAAGAACCAGAAGTTGAAACATCAGGTATGGCTGATGATGGAAAGTCTAAATCCTTCTTAGATATTTTATCACCAACATATTAAACCATTCATTTTAGATGACAGGAAGCCTGGGTTCAAATCCCCATTCAGCCATGGAAACTCATTTGGGGTGTGAAATTGGTAAAACCACTCCTTAAATATCTCACTTACCTTGAAAGCTCTATTATGGCTCAAATACACAATTCACCATGGAAAAAGAAATAGAGGGCCAACTCCCATTCTTAGATGTCATGTTCGTACGCAAAACTGACCTCTTATTGGGACACAAGGTCTACAGAAAACCCACCCACACAGACACAAAAACTCCAACCACCACCCACAGAAAAAAGAGGCATAATCAAAACACTGGTAAACCGTGCAAATCGGAACTGTGAAGCTCAATTTCTCAGCACCGAACTCAACCATCTGAATTGGGCCCTACAGGCAAATGGCTACTCCAAAAATGAAATCACTAGAGCCATCAAACCAAGAAACAACCCCAAACTGAAGAAGAAAAACAGCCACCGACAAACAAAGTATTTCTACTATACATCAAAGGGGTCATGGACCGCATGGGGAAACTTTAAAAAAAACACAACCTACAAACAGTATTCAAGACCACCACGAAAATACAACAAATGTTACAGTCAGCAAAGGACAGAAGGGACCCCCTCACCACTGCAGGAGTATACCAGATACCTTACAGTTGTGGCTAGGTATATATTGGAACCACAAAATGAAGCATCCACACCAGAACAAAGAACATGAGAGACACTGCAGACTAAAACAACCAGAAAAATCAGCAGTAGATGAACATGCCCTAAAACAAGCTGGACATGAAGTTCTATTTCAAAATACTCAAATACTGGACAACACCAGCAATCATTATGTTAGATTGCACAGGGAAGCCATTGAAATCCACAAACACCAGCAGATCTTCAACAAAAAAAGAAGAAAGTTTAAAACTCAACAAAACTTGGCTCCCAGCACTGAAAAATACAGCCTGCAAAAGGTCAACAAACTCTACCCAGCCACAAGGACTGGTGATCACTACACACAAAAGACCAGCTAACGACACCTCTCAATCAAAGTGACAGATAATCTATCTTCCTTATCATAACAATACACCCACAACAAAAACACACTGATCACCATAATCACCCATCTCCTGAAAAGGACAAAAATTGATCCAACAGCTATAAATACTCAACTCCCAAACAAACTGCACCAGAGCACTGAGTGCTACTCCTGTCCTCTGAAGATGCTGCCCACAGAGACTGGCGAAACTCTTATGGTTGCTATAAGTTAGTTCCAACTGCACCGCAATATCTGAAATCGCTAGAAATTGGAAAAAAGCCCAAGATTTCTCATTACAAGCATTTACGAATAAGATATGGCATACAATGTTGATGGAAAACACGACTAATAAAATTAGATTATATAGAGGAGAAATAAGCCACAGTCAATTCACTGAAAATTGGAAGCCTTTATTAAAATATGCCAACAAAATAAACTTGGAGACATGTGGTTTGGAAAACAATTTGAAGCATTTAGATTGTTGGTTGATATTTCTTTAAAATGTGATGGGGAATGGCATAAATGTGGTTTGGAGAATTGTGGGGAATAGCTTTGTATTTATTATTTGTAATATGATGGATTGTCTTTTCATTTCTTTAGAAATAAAAAAATTAAATTAAAAAAGTTAGTTCCAACTTGATACCACATCACAACAGTGAATATTGCTCAATACTGAATTCTCCCAAATTGATGGTGCTTTATATCAGGTTATAGTTATTTGTGTTTCCCCAGCCACATCATGGAGATGTAGAAGCACACAACTAAGTCACAGACCCGGACAAGGAGCAGCTCAAAGTATTCCCTGAAGGATGCAGATCAGGTCACCCCCATCTACACACTGACTCTTTATTGGAACAAAGAAAGAGTCAGGAGGTTTCCACACCTGCCTATTCCTAAGCCTAGGAAGCATGAGAGAAAAAGGCAGGCATATATTTCCTGGGCTGCTGAAGACTCTGGAATTAGGGGAAACTGCATATGGGGACTTCAGAAACGTTTACCTTATTGTGTGTTATGTGACATCAGGCATCTATAAACGTTTATAACCTGGTCTTGGCTCGGCTGTGTTTCTTCAATTCTTTTGTTTTCTTAAATATTTATTGTAAGCTGTCTTTTGCAAATTTTTACCAAAAAGAAGAAGAAGAAGAAGAAGAAGAAGAAGAAGAAGAAGAAGAAGAAGAAGAAGAAGAAGAAGAAGAAGAAGAAGAAGCTGACAGGACGGTTAAATATTTAACATGTGTAGAGTTTTTGATTTTTGTTGTGTGATGGGAAGTGTTTTTTTAAAATGATAAACATCAATATGTATTAAATAGTATGTTCTTTAGCTGACTGCAGGCATACACAGAACCTGTGAAAATAATCATAAAGTTGTCGGGTGATTTTTGTTGGGGTTTTTTTTTATGTTGGCATCAAACCTTGACATTACATGTGGCTGGGGATGCTGTAGCAACAGCAACTGGGTTGTCAAGGAAACAGCCTTGTGCTCAGCAGACCAGACCAATGAGGATTAAGGATTACTATATTCTAACTAAGCCTCAATGACCTTATCAGGGAGCAACACAATCTATGTGGTCTACCTTGTGCAGGTATCTCTCTGAAAGAAGGAAGCTATGAGCAGACAATGCAAACACCTTCACAAGGTATGCCCACCTGACTGAAATTGCTGAAAGTGGATTATTCAAACTACAAACTCTTTTCTCCAGTGGAATGGGCTAAGTACTACCTGTTTCTGGTAAGCAAATGACCAAGTATTGTGAAGAAATGTATGTATAGGTGATAATGCTTTTTTTTTTTTAATCAAATGGGGTGAGTGGTATTAAATAAAAAGCTATTTTGGAAAGTACTGCTGTTATTGCTTTTTAAATGGCAAGGCTAGAGTTTGAGAAAAAATGCTTAAGAACTTCAGAAACTGAAGTAAAATTAGTCATACTAAGCCTTGGAATGAGACAGAGCCTCCTCCAATATGATTAAGGTACTGAATCTGAATATAGTGAGACCCGATATAAAATTTGAAAAATAGGAATACAACCAAATACTTTTCAATGTATTCTCGAAAGCTTTCATGGCTGGGATCTGATGGTTGTTGTGGGTTTTTCGGGCTCTTTGGCCATGTTCTGAAGGTTGTTCTTCCTGATGTTTTGCCAGTCTCTGTGGCCGGCCTCTTCAGAGGACTGGAGTAGGATGGAGAGAGATCCAAAGAGCCCAAAAAACCCACAACAACCATAAAATACTTTTCCTTAAAAAAAAAAAACGACCTGAGAATCTCTCATGTAATTTGCCACATGCATATGCAGGGCTACAGTAAACTTATACCCACTTTGAACACACTGTAAGTTTTTTTTAAAATACCCTGAAATGCAATGCTGAGCCATTACATTCTAGCACAGTGTTTCCCTACTTAGGGGTTGCAAATTGTTTTCTGTGGGGTTGCAAATCACCTTGTACATGTTAGAGCCCTTGTTTAATAATTTCTTCCTTGACCTTTCAGAGTTGATTATTAAAGTTAGTGTGCATGTGTTTGCATGAGAAACAGGCTCTTTGTGGGGAGGAGGAGAAACCTCTATTTTCCGGAAAGGGATGAGTTTACCCCATTAAAAATGACTCTTTTTTAGAAATGGAGCAGGGGAGTCGCAGGTTACTTGGCTATTATAAAAGAGAGTTGCGACCCAAAAAAGATTGGAAACCACCCTTCTAGCAAGTGTAAAAAAAGAAACATCTTTTGGTTGAAGCGATCACAGGCTGCTCCAGCAAGAACGGCTTTTGATATCAAAAGTGTTACTTTAAATTCCCCCCTCATCTCTTGATTTTGCTTTCTTTTCATTCCCATTGTCCCAGCAGAAGCAAACTTGCTCCCTTGTGATGATGGGACATGTCAAAAGTATATTTTAAAAAGTGTGTGTGACTTTTGTAGTTTTGCCGTGTGCGGTAGTGAGGGCAGGGGGTGAATTGGATCGGGTAAAGCAAGCACCACGTGTACACCTAAGCTTCTTAGTGTAACAACAGGCTGTGTTGTTGTGTAGAAAGTGTCCGTCTTGCCTGCTCTTCTGTGTTTTTTCTACCTGGAGATGGCAGCTATCATCAACAGAGCTCAAGCGGATTTCGACATGATCCTCTCATAATTTGATAATAATAATGCCTTTAATAGAGAGGGTGGCACGGTTGGCTAAATACAAAGCTTGTAAAAGCAGCCCACAGTCACTGATAATAATGTGAATGTGCTTAGCATAAATGAACCAGAGTTAAACACTTCAAAATCCTTTTGATTTTAATGGGAGAGTTAAGCTTCATTGAAACAGATGGGATTGGAAGGTGTTTACGTTTAGCTGGGATGTACCCACAGAGACTTTATTAACTACTTGCTAGTTACTTTCTTGTTTATTTTCACTCCAGCTGAACATGCCCTTATACTCAATATAATGAGAAAAAAATAAGCTGTTTTTTTGAAGAGAAATCAGCTCCCATAGAGATTCTTCCCCCTTATTTTAAATGTAAAGATCATCTCCCAAGGTTAGGAATTTACATTAAGACTTTCTGTATTTAATTATTATTATTTTATCTGTCTGCCTGGTGCACTTTAACTAGCTCCCAGGCTGTCATGGATCTTGGAAATTTCCTTCAGTCCCCCAGAGTTCCAATTTAAGGTTTAAAAAACTCTGCAGTCATCTGAATAACATGTACCTTCATAATTTTTCTTGACTTCCCTCCACATGATCCTCACCCTTAACAACACCCTATACAGTATATCCTTACACTTGTACTGAAATTGTGTATGAGAAATCAAAAGAATTACAAGAAGGGAGCAAGAGAGAGAGGGAGGGGGCCTATGTGGGTAACTCACTCTTCCTTATTTATTTTAAAACACCAAAAAGACTTTCAAAGGATGTCTAAAAAGATTAATCAGCACGTGCACCATCAAAGTAGTGCACGTGATCGTCACTAGCCTGTATGAACAATTGCAAGAGTTTGCTAGGTACTGTACATTATTGCGCAACATTGACCTTGACATCAGTACTATAGGTGTCTCCCTATCAGATCTTCTGTTTTTGGATTCTGGAGTTCTGACTTTCTTAGGGTTGCTTGTCTTTTCAGACAACTAAACATTATTCCACAATTTCTACTGAAAAACAGGTTGAGATTTAATTCTGTGTTGAAATGTCTGTGTTGTATATGTTTTGCATAGTAAACTTTTTCTACATGTGATGATGCAGGTTTTGCTTTCGTATTTCAGATTGCAAAAGAGGTGTTTTTAGATGTTGAAATCTTATTTGAATGGTGGCAGTGACTGGCTTTATCATAATTAAACCAGCAGGATGTCTGCTTTGATTTGCTGACGGTTCAAAAATAGTGGGGTGACATTGTTTTATGTAGAAACTTCCAATGTTTTTAGCGTTAGATCTCAAGTTGCCTAAATTCTTAATGAGTGAAAAGCATCACCTACTACCTCTAACTTAATGTTCTGTTTCTCTTTCTGAAATACAAGTTTTGCATATTTTAAATGCCCACAGAATCTGGAAAAAATGTGTTTTCTCATTCAGTTTGACATGGGCTGTTATTCATGATTCCTTCCTAATTGCATTCTGCATTTGGGCTGAGACCCTAAGTGCATTTAGTTGCTAATGGATTATATTTGAAATGTGCATGAGATCTAGGTAGGGGTCATGCCTGAAAACATGAAGGGTCAAGCGAGTGGTGTGGACGTGGGAGTTCACATAAGTCCCATTTCCCCTACCCTCCCCCACCCCAACTGGATGTAATTCAGATCCTTGAATTTCAGTGTGTAGGTGTGCAGAGGGACTAGTAACCATGTTAACCTGAACATTTTACAGCATTCTTGTGATTAACACCCCAGGCACTGTGAACACGTTCAGCTGAACGTGCTTGCTAGTGCCTCGGCAGCCACTTTGCACTGAATACATAAAAGTCTCCCTTACCTCCAGGCAGTGTGGAGAGGCAGAATTGAATTTAGGGGTGCATCCTATTCTCCAACATGATTGGAACCCATTACAGTTTCTGGCATAACAGCTGAATAGGACTATGGTTCCAAATAAATGTGCTTAGAATTTGTGTTTGGGCCAATCCCTGCAGTTCTTGTTCCTGTTTTCCCTTTGTCACAAATTTGGGGGTTGTAGGTGGTGAGCAGGGGGCTTGGTCCCATAGAAAGAGGGAGAGTCTGTGTGCCCATTCCCATCTCCAAAATGAAGTTCCCTGTAAAGGATTAAAGAGGTGGAAGATAAAGACATATATATTCTCAGCTTGGGGGCTGATGCACCTATTTCACCCCCAGTGACAGGAAACACCCCCCCAGTGGCTTGTGTGGTTCTAGCTTCCTAAAGTCAGTGATCTCAGCTCTTTTCAAGCAAGCAGGCTGGGCAAAGAGTCATTGGTTGACTGGTAAGTTGGTTCATGCAGGGATCCATCTCTATATGTTGGTTCAAGGCTTTGGCAAGTGTTGCGGCCTATTGTATTCCAGTCTATGGTCTAGTGTGTTCCTTGACCCTTTCCCCTCCCCTTGCTGTTCAGTTTGCAAACACTACAGACATACGAGATGCATTTCTGCTGCCAGTGGGTGCCTCCATCTTCATGAGAGAAGCGTGCAGATTACCTTTGTGCTCTGCAGTGGGTAGTGGGGAAGGAATTTGCAGCTCTCTGTTTCGTCATAATTTTGCTTGTACACACCTGACTCTTTGATATTTGTAAATTTCATAAAGATGGCCGATAATGAAAAATTGTATGTTAACTAAGTTATGCACGAGGGGCTTTATGTTGCAAAAGCAGTAAAATAAATTGATAATTTAGACTTGAAGATGTATTGCATATATTTCAGTTTTTCCAAAGTTTTCCCTTTTTTCTCCAAAGAAAACCTTAAAAACCGGTTTTATACGGCTTCAAAATATCTGGATATTTTGTGTGACTAGCTATAACATCTACAAAATAGGGATGTTGTTTTCTTTTTGGGTGAATGTTTTTCCCCTATGAAACATGCTTTCTCTATTTCTGCGAAATCCTTAGCTTTATCCATTTTAAAAGTATATTTCTGCAATGTTTAAGAAACATATTAAAATTATTATATTCATACTTTTACTGACAAACCTATTTGAAGTAAGAATAAACTTTAAAATGGGGGCCACAAGGTTATGTTTAAGAGTAATACAACATGCAAGCCATTTGAGAAAATAAAATGGGACCGGCTGCAGAGATCAGCTGTGTTTCTGACAAGAATATCAATAAAAGTAGTGTGATCACATGTTGTTGTTGTTTAGTCGTTAAGTCGTGTCCGAAACTTTGTGACCCCATGGACCAGAGCACACAAGTCCTCCTATCTTCCACTGCCTCCCGGAGTTGGGTCAAATTCATGTTAGTAACTTCAATGACACTGTCCAACCATCTCGTCCTCTGTCGTCCCCTTCTCCTCTTGCCCTCACACTTTCCTAACAGGGTCTTTTCCAGGGAGACTTCTCTTCTCATGAGATGGCCAAAGTCTTGGAGCCTCAGCTTCAGGATCTGTCCTTCCAGTGAACACTCGGTTGATTTCCTTCAAAACAGATAGGTTTGTTCTCCTTGCAGTCCAGGGCATTCTCAAGAGTCTCCTCCAGCACCACAATTCAAAAGCATCAATTCTTCGGCGGTCTGCTTTCTTTATGGTCCAGCTCTCATTTCCATACATCGCTACTGGAAAAACCATAGCTTTGACTATGCAGACCTTTGTTGGCAAGGTGATGTCTCTGCTTTTTAAGATGCTGTCGAGGTTTGTCATCGCTTTCCTCCCAAGAAGCAGGCGTATTTTAATTTTGTGACAAAATGCAGTAGAACCTCCCCTAGTAAAGAAGACTGGGACCAGGCAGTTGATGTTGCTGCTTTGTCTGCTGTCCATGGGTTGTTGATAGTGAACTTCAAGACTCTTGCTCTTCATTTTTACATTTCTTTACCTGGAATTGGACGTGAACATCCTTCAAATAAAAAGCTGTTCAAATATTCACTTATTTATTTAACTACATAGAAGCTGCCTTGCTATCCTAAACAAGGCCTCAAAGGCAATGTACATAATGGTACGATGAAGTAATTTTGTTGTTTAGAAAAGACAGCATTCCATAAAACATACCACAGACCAGAATCAACTTTAACTTAATAGACCACTAAGAAGCATATAACAGAGACAGGTTTGCCAAAACCAATGATGGAATGATGTAATCTAACCTTCTTATGGGCATTCCATATCCAGGGTCCATATCCAGATTTTACCCCAGGTTCCCTTCAAATTTACCTCACATGATGGTGGGATGTACCAGAGACCATCTAATACAGGATTTGTCCTTGATAGTCTGCAAATGGGGGAGTGTAAAGTGGGACAGGTGCCGTATTTTTCCATTTATAAGACAACCCAATGTATAAGACGACCTTCCCTTTTCTTTACCTCAAATTAGAAAATTTGATCCCTGCGTTTCCCTTTCTTTTGCTAAGCCACGGGGCTTAGCAAAAGGAAGGGAAAAGCAGGGATCAAAGGGCTGCAACCGTACATGGAAGGGCTTCAGGATCAAAGGGCTGTGATCATGCAGCCCTTTCGTCACTGCTTTGCCCGATGGGAGCCTTCGCTTCCTTTTTGCTAAGCCTCATGGCTTTGCAAAAGGTAGGGAAAATCGGCTGCCTTCTGTGTATAAAACAACCCTCAATTTTTTTGTCTTAATTATTTAAGGAAAAAGTGTCATTTTATACGTGGAAAAATACGGTAAATATCCTAAGTCCACTTAATTCGGGTAATGAATGTGAGCATTACAAAGCCATAGTAAAAACAACCCAACATGAATATCTGGAAGAGGATCTCCCCTTTCTCGAATCCTACATCTATTCATAGAATCATAAAATAATGGAGTTTGTTGACTATTTTGATATACACAGATAGATACATTTTTTTTGTAGTGGCCTGTTCTATGCCCATGAAATATGCTAACATATCAAAATGGAACTCTCCCTCTCCTAAAACATTCCTGTGGATAGTTTTGTAAAGTAGGTTTTAATAATGAAGATTAACAGAGGAATTTTGTTTTAAAAAACATGTATCGTCCTGCTGCATACTGCTGTTGTCACACTCCAGATCCCAAATGTCGATGTTAAAAACTGCAGACAGTAAAACTGGATTTGCTGCTAGAGTGTCTGATGCAAATCTACCGGCACCTTACTCACTTCAATGGGATATTTGCAGAAGAATTTCCTGGTGGCCTGGATTGTGTTCTAGTTTGCTAATGGCTACTTTATACTTAGAAAACCATGGGCAGGGTTGCCATAAATCAGAATCGTCTTGAAGGTGCACAGTTATTATTAGTATGTTCTCTGGGGGAATTCTGGAGATTACAGGCCAGAAAATATAACTTTTCAGGGTTCTGGACATCGCTGTCCATCATATGTCTGCCCACACAAAGTGATGTACAGGTGTACCTCCGTTTACGAATGCCTTGGTTAATGTAATTTTCAGTTTATGAAGGGAAATCCATTAAAAATAATCCCTTGGTTTACAATTTTTTTGCAATACAAAGCAAATTTCCCCATGATGCATTGCACCTGGGAGGTTTATAGCGCCACCCGTGTGCATGCGTTCCTATGGGAAACCGTGTTTCTGAAGGAAAAGCCATTAAAAATAATCCCTTGGTTTACATTTTTTTTTCAATAGAAAGCAAGTTTCCCCATGGTGCATTGCACCTCGGAGGTTTATAGCGCCGTGTGTGTGCATGCGTTCCTATGGGAAACCGTGTTTCGGTTTATGAATTTTTCGCAATATGAAATGTCCCAGAGAACACATTAAAATCGTAAACCGAGATACCACTGTACATAGAAATTTACATAAATCAGAAACTCACCCACACAGATTGCTGCTACTGGCTGAAGAGAATTGTTGTGCCAATCAGGTTTTAAAGGTTTTGAATTTTCCTCCAGTGTTATAAGAGAGTGTGTGTTCTTTCTTAGTGCTGATGGCTTCAGCCTTGTCTCCAACAAATGTACAATAAGACAACAATGATGACAATCAAGCCCTCACATTTTGCAAACCAAAAAATAGATGTGGAAGGGGTAGCCATGTTAATCTGTGCAAGTGTTATAGGTGAAAACAAAATAAAAGTAAAAAGTAAAAAAAGACAAAACATGGTGGCGCCTTAAAGACTAAGTTTTATATATTTTAATGTGAGTTGAAGTGGATTTGTAATGCACGAAATACACACAATAAATAGGTGAAAGTTTATGTGGATTATGTAATTTGGGGCAAATTGAGAAAACAACATGTTTTAATACATATACAATCCGTTTTTTTGATTTGAAAGGACTTCCTTCACACCATGCCTTGAAATATTTTTTTCATTGCTGTTGATCCTCTTGGAAAATATGAAAGATGAGGCATGTGTTTATATATGTTGTGCTAATTTAAGCACTGCTCTTCCATCTCTTAACTCTCTTGCTTGCTTTCAATACTATTTCCCCCCTATATCAAAGATAGGTATTTCCACTCCCACCCCCTTGTTCAGAAAGTGGGGTATGGATTAGCTTTCTGGGTAACTGCTTCTAATTTGCAGGGCATTCATGCACACTGTCTTGAGGCCACACTACACATTTCATGTACCATGCTCTCAACAACCTACAACAAAATATTTCAAGGAAAAGATTCCTAAGGGATAAGAGGCAGTGACTGCTTTAACTGCACAGGTATATTGACAATTGTTTTTTGAACATGTGACAGGGAGCTGGCCCTTCTTCCTTATCCTTAAGAAAGAAGCTTTATTAAGGCGTTAAATCCCTCATATGATTAGACTCTTGTGAGGACATAACAGGGACAGGCAGCTCACCTGATCCTCTGTTATTCCCCTCAAGTTATTATTATTATTATTTATTTAATTTATATCCCGCCTATCTAGTCGTGGTGGACTACTCTAGGCGGCCAACAACAGAGATAAAATACAATAACATAAAACAGCATAATTACAACAACAATTAAAAATAGGGAAACAATAAAGGAGAGAAAAAAAATCAAAAGTAATCTGGAGAGAAGGCCTGCCGAAACATCCAAGTCTTTAATAAGTTCTTAAAGGTGCCCAGCGAGGGAGCTCCGCGAATGCCAGGAGGTAAGTTATTCCAAAGGCGAGGAGCCACCGCCGAGAAGGCCCTATTTCTTGTTTTCTCTTTTCGGGCCTCCCTCGGCGTTAAGCTCCTCAGCCTCACCTCCTGGCTCGCCCGTGTGACCCGGGTAGAACTTGGTGGGAGTAGGCGTTCCACCAGGTATCGAGGCCCTAAACCGTTTAGGGCTTTATACGTAAGCGTTAACACTTTGAAGTCGATGCGGAACCTGATGGGCAGCCAATGCAATGCGGCCAGAGTGGGCGAAATATGTTGGAATTTTTTCACTCCACTGAGTAATCTGGCCGCCGCATTCTGCACCACCTGTAATTTCCGCAGCAACCTCAAAGGAAGCCCCACGTAGAGCGCATTACAGTGGTCTAATCTTGAGATTACGAGCGCGTGTACTAAGATGGTGAGCGCCCCCACATCCAGGTAGGGCCGCAGCTGGGCTATCCGCCTGAGGTGAAAAAAGGCGGTGCGGACCACGGACGCCACCTGGGACTCCATGGAGAGCACCGGGTCCAGATGGATCCCCAAGCTGCGTACACCATCCTTTGCAGGGAGAGTCACCCCCCCAAAAGAGAGGGAGTTTCCCAAATCCCCAACTGTGGGAGGGCCCACCCTCAGTACTTCCGTCTTGTCCGGGTTCAGCCTAAGCCCGTTCTCCTGCATCCATTCCAGTATAGTCCCCAGGCAGCGCTGAAGGCACAGAATGGCTTCTCCTGCGGTTGGCGAAAAGGAGATGTAGAGCTGCGTGTCGTCCGCATACTGGTGACACGAAGCACCACACCCCCTGATGACCCCACCCAGCGGCCTCATATAGATGTTAAATAGCATTGGGGAGATAATCGACCCCTGTGGAACCCCACAATTGAGGCTCCACGGGGCCGAGACTCTCTCCCCAAGCTGGACTCTCTGGGGGCGGTCCTCCAAGAAGGAACGGAGCCAGGACAATGCCAGGCCACCTATTCCCAACTCGGAGAGCCTCCCCAGGAGGATACCGTGGTCAATGGTATCAAAGGCCGCTGAGATGTCGAGGAGGACCAACAGGGACACTTTGCCCCTATCGGCCTCCCTCAATAGGTCATCACACAGGGCGACCAAAGCCGTTTCTGTGCCGTGGCGCGGCCTGAAGCCCGACTGGAATGGATCCAGGGCATCTGTTTCATCCAGGAGCGCTTGAAGCTGGTCGGCCACCACCCTCTCGACTACCTTGCTAAGGAAAGAAACATTGGCGACGGGCCTGTAGTTGCCAATTTCGTCCGCCGCCAAACTAGGTTTCTTCCTGATGGGCCTAATGAGTGTGTCCTTCAGGGCAGATGGAAATCTGCCCTCAAGGAGAGACCCATTTATTATAGCCGTGGCCCACTCCGTTGTTAGCGGCCTGGCTGCTTTGATTAGCCAGGCCGGGCAAGGGTCCAAAGAGGAGGTGGTGGCACGACAGCGGTCAAGCGCCCTGGAGACAGTGTCAGGCGTAACAGGCTGAAAGGTGTCCAGGATCACCGGGCAAGACGGAGCGCTGGACATCTCAGCTCGACTCACTGTGCTCAAAAAAGGAGAGAGGTCCCGGCGGATGGCCTCCACTTTTGATTTAAAAAATGCTGCAAATTGGTCCGGCGAAAAACTAGGGGGAGGCCCATCGCCCGGACCAATTCCGGATAGGTCGCGTACTATACGGAATAACTCCGCCTGCTGGTTGGACGCCTCGCTTATCCGGTTAGCGAGGTATGATCTACTAGCAGCCTTTACCTTAGCAAGATAAAGGTTAGTAGCGACCCTGACAGCTATCCTATTGAAATCCGTCGGGACCTTTCTCCATTTGCGCTCTAGCCGTCTCCTGACCCGCTTCCTCGCCCGGAGGTCCCGATTAAACCAGGGTGCCGGGCGGTCTCTGCAACGGAGAGGGCGTTTAGGTGCGATCATGTCAACAGCCCTAGTCGCGGCAGCAAACCAGCCATCCACCAGAGCCTCGACAGGAGCGCCAGCCAGGTCAGCCATAACACCTCTCATGGCATCCTGGAATCCAACCGGATCCAGTAGCCTTCGAGGGCGGACCATAACAATAGATCCCTGCTCCCTGCAGGGGGGGAGAGCCATTTTGTCACCAGTGGATATTTCCACTCAAATTTTAAATAACAGTGCCAAAGGAGAGTTTTGTCAGAACCACAACAAAAGGTCAAAGTATTAAATTCAATTTTTTTTAAATATGTCTGGTTTATGAATATAGGATATTGTACTTCTGTGTCAATGACTCAAAATGTCAGGAAATGGCTCAATAGTGCTGCAGAATATCATGTTTGCATTGCCAGCAGCAAAAAGGATGCCAAGCTTTGCATAGCAAAGGGCAACCTGAATGTTGACAACACCAATGATAGCAGTCAAAATGGTCGAGAACAACGTGGCCCAATCTTTTTTGAGTTGCGACCCCCTTTTATAATAGTCAAGTAACCTGCGACTTCTCATCACATTTGCATAAAATACATTTTTAATGGCGTGAAGACATTAAAATAGATTTTTTCAGAATATAATTCTAACCTAATGTTTGCGTCTGGTTTCTTATTTATAACCCAGCTGCCCCTGGAAATCAAGGTCGCCAAAAGTTTATTATCAGGTGGAAACATTTCAGGCTCCAACTTGTCCCAGTGATGAAGTCACACACACCCCCTCCACTTTTCCACTGCATCTCCCAGACAAGCGTGTTGTCAGTTGTGGCTTTGGGTTTCTCAGGTGTTCCATTCCTAAACCATACTGGGTGATTGTAACCACGCAGAGCTGGCTAACGGCTGCAGCCAGCCTGATGTGCACTCACTGGAAGAACTGTTGCATTAAATAGGACTTGCTTCCGAGTAGGCACCTCAGGGACAGCTCTGTGCGGTGCTTTGTGCACATAGGCAAAGGAGAGGGCATGTTTCATAGCGGAGGAGAACGTGAGGAGCAAGAAAAGAGGAGAGGCGGGCAAAGAAGTGAACGAGTAGACCTGGGATTTTAAGCATGAAACCCAGGGACTCTCAAGCGTGTGAGGGGGGCAAAACAGAGACAGCAGCTAGTTTGAACCCTGACAGGTTGCCTCTAAACCATGTCCAAGCGGCCCCCCCAAAGTGTCCTCTCAACCTGCTCTGACTGCAAGATGGGTCTTTAACATCTCACCCAAGAACATGCAGTTCCCTCCCCATCTGCGCTTTTTAGAACAGCATTTCCAGTCCAAACTCCGCAGCTGCTTCCTCCTGTCCCTTTGCCGTTCTGCACTTCTGCTGAACAGCTGCCACAACTGAAACGCCATCTTCCTGTCTTCTTCTGGGCCCAGACCCCCCAAAGCATCCAGACAGTATGATCATGTTTCCAATTGCCGCCTCCATGGGCTGTCTTTCTCAGAAAAGGGTTGCAGTGATGGAGCTTGGTGGCCCCCATAAAACACATTGTGAACCTCTTGGGGAAGGGTCACAACCCACAAGTTGGGAAATGCTTGCCTAAAGGATACCTTCTTGTGCTCACTATCACTCACAAATTCAAGGGAAAATCCCAGAAGCTGATTCTTTTTATCATCAATTAACCACTTCACAAAGTAATTGTCAGGGCTGTTTTTCAATAAGTGTGAATTGTAGTGAGCACAAGAGGGTATCCTGTAGACTAGTGGTCCCCAAACTTTTCTGAACCATGGACTGGTTGAGGGGGCAGGGTCCGTACGTGGGGGGCACCCCCATACTCATGAGGGAGTGTGCTCATAGATGGGTGGGGTGTGCTCGCACGCATGCACAGATGGGCGGGGCATACTCGTAGGTGGGCGGGGCACATGTGCGGGCGGGCGAGCCATGTATGCATGTGGGGTACATGGGGGGAGTGCATGCAGAGGGGCTGGAGATCTGTCTCCGCAGCCCAGTCCTGCCATGGCCACAGACCGGCATCATGCTGCGGACCGGGGGTTGGGGACCCCTGCTGTAGACCACCTTGACTGCTGCCATTGTTGTAGTATAGAACTGAACTTCGACAATTTATTTTTATATATAGAATGAGGGCACCATCTTTTGATTTGTCCCAGGCCAACATTAAAATGCTACGTGACCTATAAAATTCAATATGGTTGGGTCCACATCTGTGTTGCAGACCAGGATATCTGTTTATATCTCATCACCCATGTTCAGCAACCCAGTTTGCTCCATAACAATTTCCTCTGATGCTCCAGCTTGGACCTGACCTTTTCACGTTATTAGTTTTTGCCATGCAAACAACCTACTGCATGCTCATCTTCCTTTTACGAGTGTTCCCTGCATTATTTTGGCAAGAGCCATTTTCTTTCTATCTTTATGCTTTAATTACCACGATGAGAGTGGAAACTGAAATGTTTTTCAGCAATTCTTCCATGCCACTTTTGAAATAATGTATTTTAAAAAATCTTAACGTGTAACTCATAACTCATAACTGGAGTGAGGATTGACAAGTAATGACTGTGTATATTAACAGTATTAATTTTGGGGGGGGGGGGCGGTTAACAAAGACTTTTGCCAAAAGTCTTGTTTTATATTCATTCTACAGCTGATGCCTTGTAGGGTACTGTATATTCCATTCCAGATAGGGAACTAGTTTGGGATAGTGGTCCACATCCGCCATCATCAGAGTGATAAAAACATACATTTGAAAAAGATGTTAAATAAAATAGGAAACATGCAAATGTACATATTAGATATGTGCAAAAATGAGCACATTTTAAAAACTCATGCATACAGCAAAATATCCACAAATAATGTAGGAAGAAGGCCAGAAAGTTATGATCCAATATAGAACTGGGAGATGATGAGAATGCTGATGGGATTTGGAGGTGTGCAATGTAAATAAGGCTGATATATGTTCATTGCTCTAGAAGTTCAATTCTCCACCGAGCCTTGTAAGAGAAGAGACAGTCTCTGGGGCCTTGGGCAAATTACACTGTCCTAAAGTGCCCCTAGAAAGTGGGAATAATAAGCCTGTTTTGAGTACCCTGCACCTAGGAAACTCTGGAAAGGATCTCTTGACGTCAGAATCAACTTGGCCGAACACAATTATTCAATATCCACCCTGGTGCAGCGTCCTTTTCCACACTGGGTGTAACAAGTTTAAAAGTTACTGGCTAGTCAAGTCCCAGACTAAGGAGAGGGTGAAGCAAGAACTATTAAGTTCACTAAAGCAGACACTCAAGGAGGGCAATCCAAAGTTGCACTCCAAGAAGCAGTCCAAATGGTCCAAGATCCAGGTAATCCAGAGCAAGGGATCGAGGCACACAGAAACAAGACAGGCTGCTAGACAAGTTCCCCCCCCACCAGCTTGCAGAGTCCACTGAGGGCTGTTTTCCATTTGTGCAGCTGGAGCCCCACAGCATACAGCTGCAGATGCAAGTGAAGAACCCAGCTTCATGGTTTGGCACAAGTCTCTCTGGGAGAAAGAGCTGAATCATGAGGAGACCACCTACGCACAGGAAAACCTCCCTCACCGCCAAGCGCTCTGCCTTGGGGCTTCAGATGGGGCTCATGCCTTCAGCCTTTTTTGCTCCTGTGGACTGGGGGGAGGGCGGTGTCTCACCTCCTCCTCAGCCCCCGTTGTCTATAGGCTCAGGTTCTTGGATTCCTAAGGGTCTTGGATCAGTGGGCTCAGGCGTCTGGTTTCCTGAGGCTCTGGGATCTCCAACTTCAAGCAGGTCTTCCATCCCATCAGGGTTCGGAGAACCCAGTTCCTCAGGTTCATTCTTACTGGACGGGTTTTCTGCTGACACTCCTGCTTCTTGTTTAATATAGTTTCAAGGATCAGTGTTGGTCTGTGCCAGCACTCTCTGTCTGCCTAGAGCCTGCCTAACTAGAGACTACAGATTCCCCTCAGTCCCAGCTAGCGTAGCCAAGGATAAGCCATGACTGCAGCTGTACTACCTCAAAAAAATTGAGGAACCTAAGCCTATGCATGAAAGGGCTTATGTTGGGAAAGACTGGTCTATGCCAGTAGAGAGCAAATCTTTAGATACTTCTTTCCCTCCACTCTGGTCCTTGCAGGTACTCTTAGATCACCAGTTCGGCACACACACGGAACGATAGCCGGACTGTGGTGTTCATTTTTATTCTCCTTCTGGGCTAAAATCTTCAGTTTTAAATACATCTGACTCAGAAGGGGAAATTCAGAAAGTCTGGAAAGGGAAGTTCAGGATGATGGAGAAAACCCACCTGAAAAGTATGCACAGTAAAACCTCTGACGCAGTTTTTCATTAAGAATTATGTCCAAACAACTCTTCTCAGATCAAAACAACTACAAAACATGTAATTGCATATACTGGCTAAATAATGTCTGATGGTTACCATCATGAAGAATCCATCATTTCTTTTTTACATCTTAAGTGGTTCCATAATTAAACTGGCCTGCAAAACATTTCAATTTATGTGTCTTTCAAAGAAAATTATGCATACAACACTCAATGAGAACACTATTTTTAAAAATCTGCCTCTTGCACTTTGGTAAGTGGAAGTTTTGCTTCTTCTTTGAAAGGAAGTGAAATTCGTCAATGTTTTTAGAAGACTAAAAAAATAAACCCCAGTCATCTGTGTTACTCTGATTACACATATATAATACCATATTTAGCATTTTAATTTTTTTCCTTCTTGTAGTCTTCTTTTCATAGGCATATTTCCATCACTTGGTCCCACCTATCTGCCAGACAATTTGGCGGTGGGCCTTAAGAATTACTTTCTTTAAAACTTTCCTGGCATAGCTGTTTAAGAACTAAGAGCAACACAAAAATATCTTTGAGATAATTAAAACCATGGTAATATTGAAGCACTTCTATAGAACTGTATATTTCTAGTTTCCCAAAATAGATTCTTGTACCTGTACACCCTCCCCTAGGTGGTTCATTAAGCATCCTTGACATAGAGTTTTCAACAATGCCCGACATCGGTTGAGTTACTGCTGTTTTCATGGAGTCAGAGGACCAGTCAGAAGACCTGTGAAAAACAATGCTGGACGAGAAGATGGTTAAAAAAGGAGAAGTAGAAAAGCAGGGAGGGGCAATGCACATATTTATGTGTTTATGTATTCTGCTTTTAAACCAAGCAAAAACTGCATTAAAAAAAACCATGCAGACTCGATGGGGTGTGTGTTAGTGATGTGAGGAATATTTCAAACATTACTCATCCCCAACAATTTCCCAAGTGTTGCCATGCCAAGAATTCTTGCTAAGACTCCCCCCCACCCCCCCACCCCGAGCACCAGGGTTTCTTGGCTTCTTGTGAAAATGAGACTCTGGTCACACTTCCCCTCTTTTCCCGGTACACTTTTCACCTGTTTTATTTGCTGTGTTTTGCACAAGAGACTGTTGCCGTTTTATTTGCAACCTAAAATGCCATCACGCTGTAGCGTGAACTGCCACCAGGAAGACTAAAAATCTATTCTTCTCCAAGCTTCCTGCATTCATTTAGGGATAGGAAGTTATTGGTAGGGGGAGAGGTTGATAATGTGCTAATTGGTTGTCAGGCCTTTCAGGGAAAAAAAACTCTTTATGATTTACAGATTACAAAATGTTTCAGAAAGAGTGTCAGCTGCTGATTCTTAAACAGTTAACAGTGAAACTGCTGTAGCTGGACCTCATCATCTTTCTAACTATTCTGCTCTTCTGAAAGTTACAAGAGAGTGGTTGGAATCCTGTTTGTGTAAGATTTGCTTCATAAGACTGATGACATCACTAGCCAGAGAAATTCCTGTTCCGAAACCCCTATGAGTCCCAAGTAATCCCTTTCCTCATCAGAAACCTAGGGAGGCCTAGGGATAGAAGTCTAATTACCGATAATTGCCACAACTGGGATGATTTTGCCAGCAGCAGTGATTTTTGGTAATTCAAATTCTCCTGTGTCTCAGCCTCCCTAGGTTATTTATTTATTTATTTATTTATTTATTTATTTATTTATTGAGCTTATATTCCACCCATTTAGACATAGTCTACTCTGGGCGGCTCACAAAACACGTAATAAAACAATTAATATGGAATAAAAATGTTACTTTTATCATCAGGTTACTGATGATAAAAGAGATTACTTGGGAGCTGTGGGGGCTTCATGACAGAAGAGGCAAATGTTTAATTTCCAAATATTGCCCTGGCTGGTGACATCATCAGCCATATGCCATGAAACTTACACAAACAATGTAGCTATTAAAATAGCCATGTCATCTTGCCCCTAAAAAGATAATAGTACTACCATGTCCTCATTCTGCAGAACTGAATGCTTGATATTTTCAATTTATTTGCATTCAGTCCATTTGGTTGCTGCTTTACAGCTCATAATTATGTCCGCATTACTGATTTTCAGCTGAAATCCATTGATGGCCTCTAGTTGTACATTACTGGACATTCACAGAAATGAATGAATTAAAAATGCAAACATTAAGTGGATTCGTTCAAAGCAAGAGGGGAGTGAGTGGATTGAAATCCACCTCCAAGAGTACTAAATAAAGAAATTTGTTGAATGTGAACTGTGGTTCTCTCATTGCTTCCCTACATGGATCTTGCAGGTGTAAGACTAATATATGTCTGAGAGACTGGAGACAGGGAAGCAGCATAGCCTTCATGGCAGTGCTGTGGCCAAAGGCATTTTGCTGCCTGAAGCAAAGCATAAAATGCTGGCTCCTCCTATTGCTTATCATTCAGGTAGCCGTTCCTGCCTCCAGTTTGTCTGTGCCAAGAAGCAACCTACAGTGGTACTTCACTAGACGACAACTTCGTAAAACGATGAATCCGCATGGCGATGAGGTTTTTGCGATCCCTATAGCGATTCGCAAAACAGTGATTCCAATGGGGGATTTTTGCTGGATGATTATTTGGTCCATGCTTCACGGACCATTTGTTTGCAAGACGACGATTTCTACAGCTGATCGGTGTCGTCGCAAAATGGCTTCCCTATGGGTAATCTTCACAGGACTACGAGGTATTTTCCCCATTGGAATGCATTAAATGGGTTTCAGTGCATTCCAATGGGGAAACAGTTTTCACATGACGATGATTTCGCTAAACAACGATTTCTATGGAATGGATTATCATCGTCATGCAGGGCACCACTGTATTTTATCTTCCTGCATACAAGGACTGGACAAGCTTCATGCTCTGCTAGTGAGCTTCCCAAAGGCATGTAGCCGTCCCCTGTTAGCCAGAGAATGCTGGCTAAACTGGATTGGGTTCTAGTCTGCTCCAGCTGGGCTTTCTAGTTTGTTAGCATACCTGTATATTGTAACATCCTGATGACCTATGACATGTCCTTCCCCTCTGTTTTCCCAGCTTTACTGTGAAAACAATCCATGCACGCTCATTCTGAAGTTAATCTGTTTGTCTTAAAGGAGCCACAAGATTTTGCTCTTTGTTTTGCTTTGCTTTGCTTTGCTGTTGTTTTGCGTGAAAAAGCACATCCCCTAGAAAAGGCTCCATGTAGATTTACAGTGTAACTAGTTCAGAAAAGAGTAAGTCCCGACTCTAGACAGACATATTTTCAGAGCCAGTTTGCAAGGTTGTCTGGTGCCTGTAATGGCATGAAATGTCTCACTTGAGGACACTGTGAACATAACCTAAGTTGTCATGGCGTTCCTGGCTGTTCAGGAAACAGCACTGGAATAGAGATTGCTTTAGCCAGAAAGATAACCTGCTAAATATTTTAACATCTAAAAAATTGAGAAGGAAAAAAATCAGTAAAATGGGAGTAGACATTTATACAGGGGGAAATGGTAAAAGTATATATATTATATGTATGTGTGTGCGCGCGCATGCGTGCATGCACATATAATTCCTCCTCACTCTCTGCCATCAGAGTGGTATCATCTGCATATCTGAGGTTGTTGATATTTCTTCCGGCAGTCTTACTTCCAGCTTGGGATTCATCCAGTCCTGCCTTTCGCATGATGTATTCTGCATAGAAGTCAAATAAGCAGGGGGACAATATACAGCCTTGTTGTTCTCCTTTCCCAATTTTGAACCAATCAGTTGTTCCAACAATAGTAGTCAAGAAGTGGAATGTTTTTGGAGACAAACCTAGGAAAGAGCCTTGGCAAAATCAGGGGTCCAGGTCAAGGAAAACATATACTTAAATGCAGTCCAGGGAAGAAAGACAGAGAATGAGGGAGATAAAGCAGTCTACAAACAAACAAGATTAGCCACAGGAATTCACATTACAATGGACAAGCAAGCACAGAGAGGAGTTAGAGAGGGTGTAACGTTACAAATAGAAGACAATGTCCAAGGAGAAAAAGCATAAGAAGAAAAACACAGCTGTTTATGGAGCACAATGAAATCGTTCTGGTTAGGGGTTAATTCCGATAAGACTGGAAAAATGTCTCAAGATGGGAAGTGTAGTTTGCATCCCTATGCTTTGAAAGAACGAAGCAAGGAAGGTGAAAATGTTTTATCATGTCCTTTGTTTTTGTTCTAAACAAATGTCATTTAGTGTGTTATACATTCTTGAAAATCACATTTATTTTATTATTCAGTGGTTCAGCTCAGGCTCATTCTTTGTTATTAACATTTCATTGTGTGTCTTTTTTTCTTTTTAGTATTTGTTCTATGGATATCAGATACCAGTTGCCATATTATTAATCCATAATGATTCAGATGTTCCAGGACATTCTGGGGAAGACATCATGGCCTCTGATGCAGCTGTCATATCATTATTGTGATTATTACAAGTATTATTATTACCATTAGTTCAGTCCTGTGTAGTAGTGTGTAACCTGTGGTTCTCCAGTGGTTGCTGGAACTCTAAATCTAATCGAACTCAGATAATATGGCCTGTGGTCAAGGGATTTAGCTGACTGCTTTTATAGATGACAAATATGATATTGTATGAACAGTGGGACATCAGTCACCGGCTGCAGGCCTTACAGAAAAGAAACCGTAATTTAGCACAGAGCATCAATTCACTCTCATCACCCAGCCACTTAGGAGTAGTACAAGCTTGTGAACTACAGGAAGGATAGAAAACTTAAAAGCATTCCTGATATGTTGAAGTAGCTTGGTCTTGTTGAAAAATATTTCTAATTCCCAGTGCATGGTTAATGGACCATTAACATTTGACGACCTGGATATTGATGGCTATTTTTTTCCTAACTGTAGCAATGGCTATGATTTCTGGAGAGCAGGAAAGTGCTCTCCAGAAGCAATTTGTCTGTTACTGGTAAGAGCTGGGATGGAAATCAAGCACTTCAGAAATCAAATTCAGGCAGAATCAAAGCACATGTCTTCTTTTCATTTCTGACCCATGAGGCAAAACTGGACCTCAGTGTCAAAGAAGAGATGAAGTCTTCGGATGCTGAGGAACAATGAGTTCATTTATTAAAAGAACTTGATTGACTTTGGTCAATTGATTGTTTTGTGGCCTGCCTTAGAAATTATTAAAAGGAAGAAAAGAACAGTACATCAACTGGAAATAAAAATATATTCATAAGGCAATACATTTTGCCTAAAGCATTTAAACCCCATCCATAATCATGGGGAAACCTCTGGAACCAGTTTTGGGGGAGCTACGTAATAGGTCTGCTGGGTAGGAGGGCAGGAAGGGATGTGAAGGTAATTCTGTTGTACAGGCCAAGCAATGCCATGTGAGATTTAGATCCAAAAATTCTCTCCCTTTCCTAATACAGTATTTACATTTTTAAATCCAACCATCGGGCTCTCTCATCAGTTTTGTGCCATCCACACCTTTTGGAATCCCTTAGAAGTGATGTTGTATCAGTCTCCAGGGTTCTGTGGGGCTACATTTTAAATGAATTCCAAATGAATATTGCAAAGCCAATTACAGTGGTGCCTCGCATAGCGATTGCACCGTATAACGATGAAATCGCTGTGCGATGAAGATTTTGTGATCACTTTTGCGATCGCTTTCCGATGTTCCCTATGGGGAAATTTCGCTTTCCCCTGCTTGGGGAACGGATCATGGCAAAGCAAACAGCTGATCGGCGCCTCGGGAGGAGGGAGGGAGGAGGGGTGAAGGGCCTGGCCCCAATCCCCGCGCACAGCAACCCCTGGGGCGCCGAGCCAGAGAGCAGTTGCGGCGGGTGACGCTGCAAAGGAGGAGGCACCTGCCGGGGACTGGGATCAGGGTGGCAGTGGCTGGACGGGGGCGGCGGTGCACCAGAGACCCCCTCCTCGCCCGCCAAGGAGACCGGGAGTGCAGGGTTGGCTCACTGGCAGTGGCTGGCGCGCCCCTTCCCTCTCCTCCTCCCCACCCCGGGCGGCTGCCTTCTTCCAGCCCGCTGCTCGCCGGCCTTGTCCGGGTGTCTCCCGGGCTAGCTGGCGAGCGGCGTTAGGCTGGCACGCCCCTTCCCTCTCTTCCTCCCCACCCCGGGCGGCTGCATTCCTTTAACCCCTCGCTCGCCTGCCTTAGCCGGTTGTCTCCCGGGCTAGCTGGCGAGCGATCGGTGGCCGGCACGTCCCTTCCCACCCCCCTTCCCCACCCCCGGCGGCTGCATCCCTTCAACCCCTCGCTCGCCGGCCTCCCTTTCTTAACTCCCACCAAAGAACTTTCCTTAGGTCTCCCCCTGCTAAACCAATGAGCTCACTGGGTAACAACATCACATTATGTTGTTTGACATTGCTCCGCAGGCTTTCTGGGATATTGCTGAACTGCAGCCAGCAGGATATGGCATGATACTCCCCTTTCAGTTTCTTGCTGGCTGCACTTCTTGGAATGCCTTGCAACAGACGTGACTTTATGTGAGGTGGTATTGCTCCCAAAGCATTCTGAGAAGTGGAGAATGCAAAGGAGAGACCTTTGTGCTGCTGTAAATAACATGAAGATAAAGTGCAACACCACTCCCTGAACATTTTAGAGAGATTTCAACTCTTCAGGAAAATGACAGCGATCTGATTCTTTTTTCTTTTTCTTTTTTCTTTTGCATGGAGGTGGTGGTTGACTGAGCCTTCTTCTTCATGTGTCCTTCTATGAGGGGACCTGTGGAGTGGAGGTCAGCACGGTTACCTCTCGCTCACAGCCCACTGGTGGCAGCCAGAGGACGTGAGTAGTGGCAGGGAATCGGCGACAGGGCCACAGGGGGAGGCTCTTGCCTTGCCCCCAGGCTACAGGTTGGTTCTGCTTCAGGCGCGGCAAAATGGAAGCTCAGGTGACGGGGAGGAACATCACTGATGAATTCCTGTCTGTGCTGCAGGAGTGGGCACTGAAGGGGGAGGTGTGGTCACAGATGCTGGGTGGAACATGTTGGCGGCATTGAATGCGGCGGGCTTTGAGGGCATCGTATGCATGGCACACAAATTACACCTTGTGGTGCACGATGCCCTCAGCCTGGGCAGCCACATCAAGCCCACCCTTGGAGCAATGCCGCCAACTGGTGAGCCACTTCTCCTGCAGCCTGAAAGCTGCCTGCCGGCTGCATGAGAGACAGGAGGAGTTGGGTCAGGAGACCCACGTTCTCCTGACAGCTCACCAGGTGGAACTTCGCCTAACCATGGTGGAGCAGAAGGTTGTTTTGGAGGACCCGTCCTCTATGTCCATTCTGCCCTGGGGGAGAGAGGTGGGCATCAGTGCCATGGATTGGCTGGCGTTCTCCCAGATGGTGGAGGTGCTCAAGCCCTTCCTGGAAACCACAGACATCTTGTGTGGTTATATGGCAAGCCTGGGGCAGGTCATCCCCCTGATTCATGCCCTCAATTGGTCCCTGGAGACTGCTGTGGCACCAGGATCCTCCCTCGTTCCACGGAACAGGGCTTTGGTGAAGAGGTTGCAGGCAGGCGTGCAGAAGCAACTCCATCCTGTTTACAGCGACAGCGCTTACCACATGGCCTGCCTGTGTGATCCTCGAATCAAGGGGGGGCTTGGCAGCACGCACCTCAGACTTGAGAAGCGGAGAATGGAGCTCTCCACTGAGGTCCGCAGGGCATTGGGGGCACAACGCTTGCATGGGAGGACAGGAATGTCAGGCCACGAGGGGCAGGGTGGTTGTTGAATCCAACAAGTCTAGTGGCTCAGCAGCATTTAAACTCAGTAGGTAGGCAGAAGCAGGAACAACGAACAAGAGCCGAGGTCACCCCACTGCATGGATTCGAACTGCTGATCTTCTGCTTGAGAAGCCCAGCGGTCACCCTGCTTAACCGCCATTAGTAGCACCTTGCAGTCGGACCCTATTCTCCTGCTGTTGCTGCTGCTTTGACAACCTCAGTTGCCTCTTGGGGACAAACTTAAGTAACTTTGCAGGCAAATGTGATGTTGTAGAAGAAGACCTGAGTCCCCTGTGGCTGTCTTGTGCCTCAGTGCCCCAATGCGGCCAAAAAACCCTGCTTTCCAGCTGCAAACTTCCTTATTGCCTGATGGGGCAAAAAGTCAACAATGTTGCTGGCCATTTGAACAATTTCCTAATCCTGCAGCTCCTTTCACTTGGGCTACATTCCAAAAGGCCTGTCTGCTCTGCCCCACCCAAAGCCTGTCCAGGCGTGGCCCCATCACCCCATCGCCCAGCTTCAGACAGCAGAACTCATCTGGTTTTCAATCCGTGCCAAGGGGGCGGCCTGTCTAAGCTCCCCCCCCAACATACAAGGTCTATCTTTATCAAATCTGGGCAGTCTCAGCAGCCAAGTTGCAAGCAATCCCCAGCTTTCCAGTTCCAAACGAGCACCTTTGTCACCCCATCGCCCAGCTTCAGATTGCAGAGCTGGTCTGTTTCCGACAGCCCTGTGGCCGCATGGATTAAGCACTGTTAGTAGCACCGACCGTGTTCATCTGATGGTGCTGCTGGTGCTGTTGGAAGTTGCAAGCAATCTCAGTTGCTTCCTGGGGGCAGAAACCTTTCCTTGCAGGCAACTTTGATGCTGCTGAAGAAGACCAGGGTCTGCTCTGCTGCCTTTTGCCTCAGTGCCCGATGGGGCCAAAAGAGCCTGTTTTCCTGCTGCCAACTTCCTCAGTGCCTGACAGAGCCAAAAAGCTTGTTGTGTGGCCAAATACCTCCCTGCTTCCAGTCCACCTGAGGGCAAACTCTACTTCACTGGCAAATGTAATGTTGTGTTGTGCCAAAGACAAACTCGATGCCTCATGTATGCCTCTGCCAAAGGGACCTCTCATTCTGTCGGGGCTAAATATTCCCTCAATGCCATGGGCTTCTGTGCCATGTGGTAAACTCTCCTTGGGGGGGACCCAATTTGTGGGTGAATAACCAGAGTTCTGATATCCAATCCTCACCACAGTTGGCAGGCATGTTGGGGAAAGACATAGGAAGCTCTGTTGTGATTCTGGAGTCTCTAAGTCCCTGGGGGGACCTTTCCTGGGGGGTCATCTTTGTGACTATATAACCCGGGGGTCTGTGATCCAATGTTCAGTAAACTTTCAGAAGTTGTAGGAAAGTGTCTGAGGAAGCTTTCCTGTGAACCTGATGTCTCTAGGTTGTCAGGGGGCAGTGTTAAAGCCATTTAAAGTGCAGATGAATTGACAGATTGATTCGTCAAAGAATATTTGTATATTCGTATTCGTTGATTCATTAACCTTGACGAATAATGGATCAAAACGAATCACCATTTTTTTATTCATCCCCATTTTTATTTAACAGCCATGCAAATTGAAAAGGTAACTATCAAGTATGAGCAAACAATCAGAAGAATAGCCTTTGTTTTCTTCTGTATTTAATATTGGGATATAATACACCTGTTTTGCAGCAACTTAATCTGTGGGTGTGAGTCATTGTTTTGAGTGGGCAAGTGTACTTTCCCCTATGTTTCTTTATCCTCATCTTAATATATGTGAAAGTTTGGCTCAAATGCAAATTAAAAGATTGAATTTAGTGAGGCTGGATAAAATCTACATAGAAATAAATATGAATTTGTAGCAGAATCCTGTGGAGATTAATAGTGAATTAAGATTTACTAAATCTGCATCCAGGCAGGTGTTCAGAGGTTTAAAATCTGGAAATTGCCTTGATGGTCTTATTGAATGAAATGAGAAACCATTTGCTATGTATTTCAGTGTTTATTGAAGTGGACCAACACAGCCCCCCTGGTATTCTTGGGTTGCAACTCTCTTAATCCTTCATGATTTGCTATGCTAGCTAAGATTAATGGGATTTGTAGGAGAAAAACAAGTTGGGGACTTTAGTTGCTCACCCCTCATGTATCTGAATGCACTTCTACAACTTAATTTTTTTCTAAATATAAGTTTTGCTCACTTTCTGTCTCTCTTGCTTTTACAAAATAAGAGTTAAGGTTGCTGGCGTACTGTTTGGATAGGATAACAAAAGGTGTCACCTCATTCAGACAGTACAAATGTTGCGTGTGGGTGTGTAATTACGGAAGGCACATTATTCAATAGTTGTTTCTGTCTTCTGGACATGAGTAATTGCTGTTCTTCAGCACCAATATGGAACACTGGTGGGAAGAGTGAAAATGCTTTAGCTGCTTGATGTGCCGCTATGTCTAATCTGCCAAATTATGCATTCTTTAAAATTCTTTTTAAAAAAACAACATACTGAGCATGATGATTACTTTCTTTGATTATTTTCCAAATGAACACTTTTCTGTTCTGGTAAATAAAATACCAAGAACTTCCATAGTCTTTTACTACCATACATTTCTATCAAAATGCCTGCTGTCTTGTTTTTTTCTGTGTAATCTTCATGACTGAGAATAGAAATGAAAAAATTACAAAACTTATACAAGTGGTTGGTAGAAGAGGAAGACTTTTCGAGAGTAGATCTGTCTAATACATGTAGTAAAGAGTTTGGAAAAGTTACATTTTCAAGTTATAACTTTCAGAATCCATCGAGTGACCATTCTGGCTTGGAAATTCTGGGAGCTGTAGTCCAGCAAAGTAACTTTGAACCAATGAGATGATAAATATTGAGTTGGAATTAGATGTATGCCGATCGGTGTTTTTGAACTGCTGCTTCCAGAATTCCCCAAGCAGCATAGCTGTGCATCTGTACGTAGTTGGGACTGTACAGTGAATTAGATGTGTGGAAGGCTCAGGTCAGATGAAGTACAGAAGGTACTGCTTCATACACCACAAGATGAAGATGCACATTAACTGGTAGGATTGGAAAACCATAGTTCTGCCAGTAGACAGTAGTTATATATTTAAATATTTTAAATAAATAAATAAATAAATAAGTATTACTTCAACATGAATCACCTGGCTTTTTTTTTTGTATCCTGTTGTTTTGCATAGTTTCAGACCACCCTAAAGCTAGGACTCATCTAATTTTCAAATTTCAGCAGAAGGCACTGTACTACTTCAGTCTGCAAAGCTGTATTTTGAAAATTGACATTAATGAGAGGTGGAGGGGCACTTCCTTTATCTTTTCTGCCATGGTTTATTGGCTCAGATTTTTCAAAGTATTATTTTTTAAAACTGTTGCCTCTTACTTTGGCCAAAATCCTGTTAGTTAGACCTACTGGCATAACCCATTTGGCATGAATTTCATTGGTGAATTGTACAAGTTAAGACGTTAACATAGACACAGTTCCAACATTCAAGGACAAATAGCTGTGCTAACCTCTTAACTTGCGTGCTTCGCCAATGATATTTACGCCAATTGTTTTACACCAGCATAAAAGCTCTATAGGATTTGGACCTGTTTGCTTTAAATAATGTTTTTGTGATTGCTTATATTGATATTTTATTTCATAACAATATGTCTAAATGATTTTATCCTAATTATGTTGGAGAGCTGTTGTAAAACAGATTTAGCAATTTAATTCCTATTCATGTCATTAACAAAATACAACGAAGCAATAATAACTTTGTTAAACATTATGTGAACTGGTTTGGAGCAAAAAAAAAATCTGCTCCAACATCTAAACCAGACCAGCCTGTATTGATAGTGATGAACACTTTCACAAATGAGTTGACTAATAAAATATCTTTAAGAACTGTTTTGAGTTCTGCATTTCTCCTCAGAGAACTGTGACTTCAAAACACAATCTTTGCAGCTCAGAAATTCAAGAAAAGTAGATTGTACCATTTTTTTCTCATAAACTTAAACAACTTTATGTCTTATTCTGAGGGACAGATGGATATGGCAGTAATAAGAATAGCAGCCTTTTCAGCATCTGCTAAAATATGTACTTAAACTTATACAACATCTGTTGTGCTGCAGTACAGCCCAGTAAATCCTGAACTTGTTTTAAAATGCTCTAGGTAGAAAGGTAATAACAGAAAATATTCTGTTTTAATGCTTTTATTGCACTGCAACTGCTGTTCTTTCTCTTGCTTTTTTTTCTTCAGAGAATACCGCTGTTGCAAAGCCATATGGTACCATTAAGGGAGAATTAATGATAATACAAGATAGAAATGCTAAAAAAAAAAACCCAAAAAAAAACACAAAAACGGAACATGTCCTGCTAACACAGATTCTCAGCATTAGTCTTGTCAAAGAGTAATTTAAAAGGAACCTCCTGGCAACATTCCAGATCGTTAAAGCAGGAGAGTTGGAAAATGAATAAGAAGAACCCGGACATAAGAAGGCAGAACAGAAGCAGTTGAAAAATTGGCTTAATATGATAACATAGAGCATCAGCCTGATTCTTTCTGCAGAGGGACTTGTTCTGTCAAAATTACAGACAGGTGTGAGAAAATAATACAAAAGTCTGATAGACAACGCTGGGGCACCCAAGCTCCAGTGATTACTGCCAGCAGCAATTAAAAATAAATGAGGTCTAGTGAGAACTTGTGCTGCATTTATTACCTGCAGTGGTGTGGGTGCTGCTCCCTCTGCAGTTTCCCTCTTCTTCCGCACATGCGGTTTGGCCAAATCCTGTGGTTCCATACAATGGTGTATATATGAACTTTTAGTTGAGTGTTTCTTTGCCAAGGATGGTAGGCAGCCCATTGAAGCAAGAGATGAAGGCATTTCCTTCCATGATGTGGTAGCAGCCAGATAAAGTGTACACAGGTCAAAAAGATTGCTCTGAATGCAGGAGAATGGGGAGAGTGCTAGCCCCATCCTCTGTGTTGCTGCTCTCCCTGTGGGTTTCCTGATGGGATCAAGAACCTTGAATTCTCAGGGTCCCTTCCCAGGCATGTAAAGGTCTTCCACACCTACTAGATTGTCTCCTATTCATAACATTGCTCTCCGCAAGCACTTGGGGGGGCAACAGAGGGGTGAAGCTAAACTCTGCTCCCTCTGCACATGCTCAGATTGACCCTTAACTCAAGAGTAGGGCAAGGGCTTCCCTGAACGGTGCAACAAGAATGTGACTGCCTCTAGCCCATAATACTGAGCTGGACCATAAAGAAGGCTGACCGCCGAAGAATTGATGCCTTTGAATTGTGGTGTTTGAGGAGGCTCTTGAGAGTCTCCTGGACTGCAAGGAGAACAAACCAATCCATTCTAAAGGAAATCAGCCCTGGGTGCTCACTGGAAGGACAGATCCTGAAGCTGAGGCTCCAATACTTTGGCCATCTCATGAGAAGAGAAGACTCCCTGGAAAAGACCCCGATGTTGGGAAAGTGTGAAGGCAAGAGGAGAAGGGGACGACAGAGGATGAGATGGTTGGACAGGGTCATCGAAGCAATCAACATGAATCGGACCCAACTCCGGGAGGCAGTGGAAGACAGGAGGGCCTGGCGTGCTGTGGTCCATGGGGTCACGAAGAGTCGAACGTGACTTAACGACTAAACAACAACAACAAGCCCATAATACTAGTCTGCGTACATTGGCACATAATGTGCAAGTGATAGATCTGGTCCTAGATGATTTGCTGTCTAATGCAGAACACCAAATGGCATCACCAGCCCACCCATCTAGGATCAGGTTTATAGTATCCAAACCATAAACCTCTTTCAGCATATGGGGTAAGAAATTCCCGAAGCACATTTTTCCCATTCCTGTGTGTGAAAATATATTCACCCCCTAATTGAGCAATCATTTACTGATTCCAAAATGCACACTAATTGGACAATTTTGCTAGGCTATACAAAAAGCCGCACAAAGTGGGCAGAACTACAAACAATTGTGCAAGGTTTCCAAAGAACACTTTCTTCCTCAAACAGATGTAAAAAGTAAGCAGCATGGAAGAAGGAAAGCAGATAGAGGGAAGGCTAGGAGTTAAATCCTTGTTTTCTGCATATTGCAGGAAACAAAGCAGGGCAGTTACTGCAGATCAGTGGTACCTAACCTTGACTCCCCAGATGTTCTTGGACTGCAGTTCCCAGAAACCCTCGCCAGCACAGCTAGTGGTGAAGGCTTCTTGGGGTTGCAGTCCATCTGGGGATCCAAGATTGGGAACCACAGCAAAGTAGACAAAGGGTCAGATCCTCATCAGGTGACAATGATATAAAAAATATCTGCTAGAAGTCATAGATTCACTCAGACTAGAAAAGGTAGACAATTTTGTTTCTAACATTTATTTGTATTCCAACTATTTACTGTAATTATTTAACCTTTCATGACACCCAGTGTCATGCTTTTTGAAGATGACTCCTCACCCTGCCTAATGGTATGGCTGGCTAAGTCAAAGGGTTTGAGATAGCCAATGAAGCTGGGGATGTACGTATATTTCCAAGCCTCACATCAAGGTAGATCTTCACCCATTACTGTACTGAACATCCCATAGCTCATCATAGGCATCCTTCAGTCTCGAGAGACCATGGTAACATGCTCTGAATTGAGGAGTGTCTGAATTGAGGAGAGCATAAAGCCTGGGTACAGTAATATGGAGGATAGGCTATTACCCAAGCAGCAAATCCCCCCTCTCCACGTTGCTGAAATGGTCCAATGGAAAGGCAAGAGCCAATACAACTAGTTCCAGCAACATCGCAGGAGTTGGCAGAATGAAACGAACTGCCTTCGGGACTCCAGCTCCGGATTTTGCCTCGAGGTTAACTCCTGAAGGCTTTTCCATGAATGGATATAGCCACAAGGCAGTGGAGGTTTGAAATTGGAGTTTTCCTTCTCCTGGATGGGTTGCGTTCCATGGCTGACGAGCCCCACCTGTCCGGCATCCCATAGCTAGAGTGGTCTCAATCCCCATATACAGTGTCCATTTTCACAAAGAGATTTGGTTGGAAAACTCTACTTACAAATTAATCTCCCTTGTCAGAATCAGGAGGAGGAATCTGAAAGTAATGTAAATCTGTCAAATAGGTTGTGATGTTGTGACCACTTATCCAGCACATATGTATAAGATAACTTAAGCCAGGGAATTAAGTTTCAATAAATAGGCCTGGTGAAGATGTACAGTTTTACCTGCCATCGTAGCTCCTCATAGTGTAGGCAGACAGTAAGACTTGCAAAACAGCATGCAAGCTGAAAATGCCAAGAATTAACAAAATATTGAAAGCCTGCAAAAAAAACCCCACCAAAATCTTATAATAATAATTACATGCCATCAAGTCAATTCTGACATAGGACAAGCCTTTTGAAGCTTTTAAATATAGAATACTCAGAAGGGACGTGGTGGCGCTGTGGGCTAAACCGCAGAAGCCTCTGCTGCAGGGTCAGAAGACCAGCAGTCGTAAGATCAAATCCATGCGACGGAGTGAGCTCCCGTCGCTTTGTCCCAGCTTCCGCCAACCTAGCGGTTCGAAAGCATGCAAATGCAAGTAGATAAATAGGGACCACCTCGGTGTCTAAGTCGCACTGGCCATGTGACCACGGAAGATTGTCTTTGGACAAAACGCTGGCTCTATGGCTTGGAAACGGGGATGAGCACCGCCCCCTAGAGTCGAACACGACTGGACAAAAATTGTAAAGGGGAACCTTTACCTTTACCTTTTACTCAGAAGTGGTTTCTCATTGTCTGCTCCCGGAGTCACCTTGGAACTGTGCAGCTTGCCCAAGGCTATATAGGCTGGCTCTTCTCCTGGGATGCACAGTGAGGCTTCCAACTACCAACTTCTTGTTCTGTCTCCAGAAACCTAAATCACCAAAAAAATGCTTCCTTACTTGCTGTAAATTAAAGCTGGGGCAAAAAGACACTCTGTTTCCACATTCCTGAACTTTAAGAAAGCTATAATGCACTTGTGTAAACCTGCCATCTAAATAAAACAGATGAATGTGGGGAAGCAGAGTTCTGGGAAAAAAGGAAAGAAAGAAAGGAAGAAAATCATATTTGAAATATTATCTTCGTTATTTCTTTTCTTGCCCCTTTCAATTTTTTTATTTGTTCTATGGAAAATACCTAAATTATTTCTTTACTCCATAAACCAAAAGCAATTGTCCTTTCTGAAGATTATCTCATCAGGAACCTAAGGACCTCATCAGGAACACTTTGTCACCAGAAGCGAAAATAATATCTGGTGACTCATAGAACAGCAACATTTTGGTTTTTTTTAAAAGTGGGCAGAAATAAAGTCTGACATATCAGATAGAGTCAAAGCCTTGATACCTTAATGTAAAGGTCTAATCTAGTCAATTATTGCTATTTTCCCCCTCCTTAAAAAAAAAAAATTAGAACTCAACCTTTGTCTTGAGGTTGTGAATCATCTCGGGTACACCACACATAAATGCAATTATGGCCTGCACACACGAAAAAGGGAGCATTCGCGGCAAAATAGCTAAAAAGGACATTAGTTAAAAGGTAGCTTATATAAGTCAAGGCTAAGGATGTAGAGAATATTCCCAGTTTGGGGTAGTGGGTAGAGTGATGGACTAGGACTCTGGAGAATAGGGTTTGAATCCCCACTTGGTAATGGAAACTCACTGGGAGAATGGAGCTGGTAAAGGTAAAGGTAAAGGTTCCCCTTGACAATTTTTGTCCAGTCGTGCCCAACTCTAGGGGGCGGTGCTCATCCCCGTTTCCAAGCCATAGAGCCAGCGTTTTGTCCGAAGACAATCTTCCGTGGTCACATGGCCAGTGCGACTTAGACACGGAATGCTGTTACCTTCCCACTGAGTGGTCCCTATTTATCTACTTGCATTTTCATGCTTTCGAATCGCTAGGTTGGCGGGAGCTGGGACAAGCAACAGGAGCTCACTCCATTGCGTGGATTCGATCTTACGACTGCTTGGTCTTCTGACCCTGCAGCACAGGCTTCTGTGGTTTAGCCTGCAGCGCCACCACGAAAACGATTCCTTAAATATCTGTCTCCCTTATGTTGAAAACCCTATTAAGATTGCTATAAGTCAGTCCCTACTTGATGGTACAAAACGGACCCATACAGCAGTTTGGACTGACTTGACTTAGTGAGACACCCGAATGAGGAATTTTCAAGTCCTGTGAGACTCTTCCCCTCTGGGCAAATGTAAAACAAGAGTAGCTATTTTTTATCCATAATGTATTCCTAAGCTGTGCAAACAGTCACTGCCCAGAATTTCTGCCCCTTTCCTTTTGAGAAACAGAACATACACACATAAAGCAAGCCCAGAAGAAGGTGACTGTTTAAAACAAAATACAAGCAACACCTGCAAAGTAGCCGCCATTGTCATTTTGTGCCATTGACATACAAATTCATTCTTTCTCCCTTTCCTTACTGTGATTAAGAACGGCCCCCAATGTGTCCTCTTCCACTGTGGAGGGAATAAGGATATAATCAGACAGCCATATAAAGATTGCATTGGATTGCACTGCAAAGGGTTTCTTCACTGGGGGTGATTTTTAAAGTGACCATTTGAAGTGACCCGGTCACTCTAGCTGATCCCCCCCTCCAAAAAAAAAGGACAGCCCCTGCCATTGGATCAAAACAATTTGGAATGGCCATGGAGCAGGGTCAGGTTGGTTTAGCAATCGTGTATACATCATCTGGTAGCTTGCAAATAGATTGAACCAGGCCATGCTATAGCTGAGTGAAATAACCATCGGATCACACCTTAATTTGGCAGTTTATTGCCCTTGCATGTAAGAACAAGGCAAGAAATGATTTACACACCTACGGAGGTCTGGGCCAGGGCATTTTGCGTCCTGAAATGAATATATTGTCCTACTCCATGCCATGTAGAAAAGTTGACTAGGCCAGCAGTTGCATTTTACATTGACATACTGGCAGTGGGATAGCACCATAGGCTAGGACACTATTGTGGTTTAGACAACACTGGACAGGCCATGTGGTGTGTGCAGTCTTAATGCAGTCTTAACCGACAGAGTGAGATGCATTGTTTTCCTGTTTAGATTATAGTAATTATTTCTAAATTTGCAGAGTGCAATTTTTAGGGACAAAATTGCTGTTGTTGTTGTTGTTTAGTCATTTAGTCATGTCCGATTCTTCGTGACCCCATGGACCAGAGCATGCCAGGCCCTCCTGTCTTCCTCTGCCTCCTGGAGTTGGGTCAAATTCATGTTGGTAGCTTTGGTGACACTGTCTAACCGTCTCATCCTCTGCCGTCCCCTTATCCTCTTGCCTCCACTCTTTCCCAACATCAGTGTCTTTTCCAGCGAGACTTCTCTTCTCATGAGATGGCCAAAGTATTAGAGCCTCGGCTTTAGGATCTGTTCTTCCAGTGAGCACTCATGGTTGATTTCCTTTAGAATGGATAGGATTGTTCTCTTTGCAGTCCAGGGGACTCTCAAGAGCCTCCTCCAGCACCACAATTCAAAGGCATCAATTCTTCGGTGGTCAGCTTTCTTTATGGTCCAGCTCTCACGTCCATACATCACTACTGGAAATACTATAGCTTTGATTATGCAGACTTTTGTCGGCAAGGTGATGTCTCTGCTTTTTAAGATGCTGTCAAGATTTGTCATCGCTTTTCTCCCAAGAAGCAGGCGTCTTTTAATTTCATGGCTGCTGTCACCATCTGCAGTGATCATGGAGCTCAAGAAAGTAAAATCTGTCACTGCCTCCATATCTTCCCCTTCAGTTTGCCAGGAGGTGATGGGACCAGTGGCCATGATCTTAGTTTTTTTGATGTTGAGCTTCAGACCGTTTTTTGCACTCTCCTCAATGCCTGAGGTGGTGTGTCAAGTGCCCTTAGCTCATGCTCTTATTCCCACTAATTATTATTTGTCATTGCTGTCACCATTACTGACTGGGCCATAAGTCTCTTCTTAGACTAGTACTGGGAACAAATTGTTTTTAGAAACCCATTCATTGTGTTGGAGAAAATGCTTTTTTAGTGCTGGGAAAAGAGTCGGTGATTGCCTTTTCTATGACATTTATAATAAATGAAAACAAAGGATTCTGTCCTTGATTGTGGTCTCAATAACCAAAAGAGATCTTATAGGAATACCAGAGTGATTATGCAACTTGTTTTCTTCATCACTGCATCAGACCAGACAACTATTTGCCAAAGGATTTGCTAGCATGGTACAAACGTGCATACCCCGTGAAATAGGATCATGGTAACCCTTGATTTATTTCAAGGCTATGCCTATGTTTAGCAGGGAAACAGAAGTCATACACAAGCAAAGGTACAAAAAACTCTTGTACTGTACTTCCCTGCAAAAGACAACTCAGTGGAGAGTTTGTTTGTTTGCTTAAATTCAATACAGGATCTGAGTACAAATGACATTAATAGCATTACTGTATTAGCAAGGAGATCACTGTTTATTTGTTTTTTTTTTAATTAAGTGCCAGACATGGAAAAGGAAAAGCAGAACTGAACCATACAAGGAAGGGGAGTCAAAGCTCTCCCCACCCCACTGCCGCCAAGCTGTTATTGTGGTACCCTTCCCCCACCTCCTTTCACATTAGGACCTCTGCTGACAATCCCTTTCCTCATAAAGGAGGGTGTTTTTATTTTAATCTGCAACTTGATGGCTAATCAAGCCATTAACCTTGCATGCCATTAGGCCATGATCCCTCTAAGATGCACTTTAGAATCCAATAGCATCTAGGCTATTAGTCTGGAAAAACAGAAGTCTGTTCATTTTCTGAATCTCTGTCTCCACTTTTGGCAGTATTCATAAGCCCCTTGGCACATTCGAGGTTAGTATACCTGGTGGCTGCACCCATTCCAAGAGAAGCCTTATCCAACTGATAGTGCTTGAATTACATCCTGTTTGGATTACTGTATGTGGGTCAGCCTTTGGGAAATTTTCAGCAACCTCGGCAAGTCCAAAGTCCTGTAGATAGTCTCTTGACCTGGATAGGTTACAGGAAACATATTCATTCCTTCTTAACACAAGTCCATTGGCTATGAGTCCATTTCTGGCTACAGTCCAACCTTTTTGTTGGTCCAGACTATCTGAAAGACCATGAGCCTGCCCAGGTTTTGAAATCTTTTTAAAGGTTTTTTTTTCTGGACTGACAGAGGCACATTTTGAGTAGACGTCAGAGAGCGCCTTCTCAGTGACAGCACTCAGATGGTGACATTTCTTTTCTGAGGGGTAGGTTGCCACCCTCGCTCTTCTGCTCCCACTGGCAGGCAAAAATCTTCTTTTCTTAGGCAGGTTTTGGTAACTGACTAAATGTTGAGGAAGGAGCTTTTAAACAGGGTGTCATACATTCAGAGGATTCAGAACCAGACAGCAGCATTCTTTAAATATATGCGGAGAAAAATCCTGCGAACATAAATGGGGGTACGTATGTTTGCTTCAACAACAACAGCATGCTTGCTTCAACAATATCCAACAGAAAGCTGACAGGTTTGCTAATAAACAAAGCCCTTGATTCAAACGATACTGGTGTATTAGTGTACTGGCAACAAAAAGCTGCAGTGAAAACCGACGATCAGATGACAGAAGACATAAGAAAAGGATTATGACTGCTTTTCAATGTGTACTCTGAGAACATCTTCAGAGAAGCACTTACCAGTTCAAATGGCAGTGTCATCGTCAAAGGAGAGCTTTTGAGCAAAATCCAGTATGCAAATATTACAGTATTACTAGCTAGCTGTTTAGATCAGTGGTTCTTAACCTTTGTTACTTGGATGCTTTTGAACTGCAACTCCCAGAAACCCCAGTCAGGACAGCTGGTGGTGAAGGCTTCTGGGAGTTGCAGTCCAAAACTCCTGAGTAACCCAAGGTTAAGAACCAGTGGTTTAGATGATCGTCAAAAGTTACTCAATAAAGTCAATGAAATAAGTAATGAACATAGTATAAAAATGAATGTTAAGAAAACTACGTAGATTCATGGTAATTAGTAAGAAAAACAAGTCGTCTAAGAAAGCTCCAGACTAAAGTGTGGAGCACTTTGACAAATAAAAATACTGTGAATGTGGGTTGTATGAACAGCAAGATCACATTTGGTGAAAGAATCTTGAGAAATGATTTGGATGTGGGACAGAGTTGTTGTTTGGAGTTACTGCATTTGAGGTTACAATAGCCATAATAACATCAACTTTCTAGCAGAATAGAAAAAGGAAGATTGGATTCAGACAGTGTAAAAGAGAAGATTTTTTCCTCTCTCTTCGCTTTTTGAAGAGCTACCAAAAGGTGTATTTCTTTATATTCAAAACTTAAAGAAACTGAGGTTTTAAAATGGTGCCTTCCTGGTAGGGGTGCAAAAGGGTTGGTGTTTGCTACAGCACCATCTCCATGGGGACATGTAACGGTATGAGCAGTGGGGTTTTAGCTCCCAGGAAAGCCACTGACAGCAGCTTCTCCAGGGACTGGTTAGAAGTAACAGAGGTGGTGCACACATAGAGCACGTTGGCTCATTTTCACACACTTGGCAAATCTTATGGTTCACCATAGCAAGGAGAACGGAAGTGACAGATTCTATTCTAAAAATACAATTCCAATTCACTTGAGAGTAGCAGAGGCTACTGAAGCGGGCAGATTTTTTCCCTTGTTTTGAATTAATTAGTTCTTGCCTTATGCTCAGGGGGAAAATTTGAAGGGAGATGTCACTGTTGCCATTACGTGTTGTATCATATAAACAAAATCACATTGCCTTTTGGAAATGTAATATTTACTGAACCTTTGAGAAAGAACATTACTGTATAGGAAGCATTGCAGGGAGATAAAGAGTTATGAGTGTGTAAAGGACCAAGTCTCACGGAAACAAGCAATAAGAACAACACAAAATGTTGTTGTAGTGAAGGCTGTGTGCTCCCCCCTCGCACAGCTCTGGTTTACAGGTGCACATTAAGTTTCATTGATCTGTCATCCTCCCTCACCAGCAAGGCTAACCTTCCATACTTCTTTTATAAAATGGTGGGGATATCATAGCAATGTTTCTGTTCAATTCTAGCCCAGGCTGAGGTAGATGGCGGGGCAACCATGGGGAGCAGAGAAGAAAACAGCGTGTCCATGGACAAACATTACACTTTCATACCTTTCTGTATATAGGTCCATGACCCTGACTTTTGACTTTGAAAAACAGGCAGAGCGTCGTAATATTCCTTTCTTTGACTGTAAACTCCCAGAATCCCAGAGGCAAAATGGTCAAAAGAAGTAAGATTTCCAAGCGCTGAAAGTAACAGTTGAGCCAGGAGGGCAAAGCTTACAATGGATTAAGGTCTAGCAGAGATGAGTCAAGAGCAAAGCAAAGAGGGACCATGATGGGGCTGTTAAAATGTAAATTCTCCTAGTACAGGGCATTAAGTAGTGAACTAGGAGTGTAGTCAGAGAGAATTTGGTGTGTTACTGGTGGCAGGTGGAAGAATGGGCAGAGAGAATGCTTCATGCTCTTCCTGTGACCTTTTACTGTGGCCTTTATTGCATCTGGACATGTTGTGCGTACATTATCCAGAGGAAATAAGCTTTTCTCATCTTGTATCTTGACTCATGCAATCTAGCCATGTATTTATTACACTTGTGACATCCACTCTGTAATTCATTTATGTATACATCTATTTGTACTCATTTGTGCATAAAAGTATACATGCATACCTTGGTGTACAGCAGCCCTCCAGGCATGTGAGGGGGCCCCAGGTTGGACGAAAGATAGCTGTTGAAAGAAAACAGCAGAGTCGCACAGCAAATATATGGAATGTCAGAGCAAATGTAAACAATTACCTGTTGCCAAGGCGTGTGCAATCTAAGAGGAAGAGAGAGCAGACTAGGTAAGGGAGGAGCTGGTGCTGGTGAATTGTGGTCTTAGATATTTAAAGCTTGGTTACAGCTGGAAACCGGGTTACAGAAGATGTAGCAAATGTCCTGAAATGAACTGCTGGATAGCACAGTGATTTAGGTATCCGATTTCGGAACCAGAGATTGGAATTCGATTGTCCACTGTGCCTCCCTGATGGGCTAGAATTCCCTTCCAACTCTTCAGTTCTAAGATGATGATGATGAACATGGAATTTGAAGAGAAGGTGCCGCTCAGGTGCTTGGTTGAAAGAGACAGCTTCACACCTAGGGAGCACCAGAGGAGAATACTCAGAAAGACTGTAGGACAGAAGATTGCCAGTTAAGAGTAACAGCTAAATTTGTCACTAACAATCTGATTCCTTGAAATTGGTCTCAGAAACGTACGAATATCAGAACCACCTATTTTATGCTGGTTTAATGAACCAGTGGAGATGTAGAATAAGGGTTAAAAAGAGCTTTCAGATTGGCTTTCAGACACATTTTAAGTTTTTAAAACTCAAGTTCTTTCTGTCCTCATATGCAATTTTTGAAATTACCAAATCTGGATTTGGCAAGGGAAAATGGAGAATTTGTTTTGCAGGCTCCTGGTAGATGCTTAAAATACTCACTGAAATTAAGCTGACATGAAATTCTTCACTTTCACATGCTAAATCCAGTACATGCCTCTGCTCCCAGCAGAAAAAAATCCCTGTTGCACCTATTAAAACCAAATTCAAGGTTAATTGACATAGAAATTCAAGTCTAAATAGTCAGGAATTAAGTACTCAGCACCCTGGTATGGATCTGTCAGTTTCTGTTTCTCCATTTTTAAAAATCAGAATAAATATGATGACTTTTGTGGGTTTACTAAAATTTGTATACAAATGCACTGGACAGGGAGAGGAAGTCTCCCCAGGGTTTATGGCTCTTCCAGACAGATCTTGTGTGCCACCTTGTTCTATTGCTGTTTTTTTTTTTTTTTTTGTCACATTAAAGTATGCTGCTTGTGTACTACTTCATAGTGCTTAAAGCACTCTCGGGACAGTCTGTAGCCTTTGGCTACAGACATGCATGTCACCTTGGCTTAAAAACAGTTTAAACATTGGGGGAGTGCATTCACGTATTTAAAACATGCACACAGGTGACTCCTCTCTGCAGATCTTAATGGGGCTTCACTTCTTGTTGTGGTTCCTCTACCATTCCTTGTACACTGCCAGTCCATCACAACTCTTACTAATACTGTATCTTTTAAGGCACGGATGGAGAACATGTGGAACTCCAGATGTTGCTGAACTGCAATTCCTGTCTTCCCAACATGTGAACTATGCTGGTTGATGGGAATTGTGATCCAGCAGCAGCTGAGAGGATACATTCTCCACTTTGGCCTTAAGATATATTGCAGCTATGGGAGAAATCCCCAGAAATACGCACCTGGCCACTGGTTGAGCGGCAGCATGGAATGTTTGTATGACATGAGTTTCTGCCACCTTGTTCCCTCATCCCAGCCCATTCTGTTCTTCTTCATGGCAGCCAAGGGAAAATGGCAACCCTGAGATCTACCACTCATACCACCCACACCTCCTAAGCTTTGTTGCTGTGGATGTCCGCTCTGAGGCCCTGGAAATCTCTTGACTAGGAACTGGGCCTTCTCAGTGATGGCCACCTCCCTGTGGAAGTGTGCCAGGCCCTTTCCCTCCCAGTATTCCAACAGCAAATAAAAGCACTGCTTTTAAAAGAAGCTTTTCAGGATCTCCTCCCCTTCTAATTGTTGTTATTTACATTATATTTTGATTCTTTTTGGGTTGTCATTGCCATCATGAGTATTTTTGTAGGGTTGTTTGTAGATCATTTTGGGTGGGGGAGTGGGTTCCTCTGTTTATGTTCCAAGTTGGCAAACTGCCCAGAGTAGTGGCGTGCCATTAGATGGCCAGTATAAAAATTTAATAAATAAATAAATAAATAAATGCAGCTATAACTGGGCATCACAACAATGACACCATGGAAGGTCTATGCAGTAGAGACTTGTCAGGAATGTGAATCAGTTCAGATTGGCTAAAAGGCCTGTCTACAATTCCAGACGTTTCCTTGCAACACATGTTTGCCGGGCGTAGCCCTGTGAGTGCTATCAGGTGGCTTGCAGCCTAAAAGCCCAGATTTATTGCTCACACTTGTGTCCTTCCCCTCGATCACGCTCAGCCTCTCAACATTTCTGTGAGGTATGTCAGACAGTGACAGGGACAGGGACAGGTATGTCAGACAGTGACGATGCATAAAGCCCAATATGGTGGAGATGAAGTCATGGAATGCTAGTGCTAGCATGGAGTCATGGAATGCTAGTGCTAGCATGCAAGGGAAATGGAATCAGAATTGACAGAAGGAATATAGGGGATGGGCAGAGAAGTAGAACAAAGGGAGCAGCTCCCGCCCAGCTTTTTCTTTGCTGATTAATTTTTTTGTAGGAGTTTTTTTTTCAGAACTACAAGCAAGTGCATCGCCTATGTACATCCACATGAAATCTGAAGCTTTAGCACATGTGAACTTCCAAAATCCCCTGGTTCTTCTCCCTGCATAGATTCAAGCCTGAGCAGAAGGGGGGGGGAATCCATGCAGCATGGAAATTTTCAAAACTTTAGTCCATAAGGTAACCTCTGAACTGGCTTCATTGCTACTTTTTTGGACTATAACTCATCATACCCAGCTCCCATGGCCACTTCTACTGCTAGCTATGTAATTATGGACATTGTCACCCAAAAACATTTTTTCCTGAATGATATGGAGAAAAGTTCTATATGGGGCCAATCAGCATCTCCCAGTTTATGAACACAAGTGAAAAAGAAACATCAATGCAGATCTCCGCAATGAGGAGAACGAAGTTTTCTAAGTACTAAATGGGATGTGGGAATCCATGCTGACGTTTCTACTGAGCCATGAAACCTACTGGGTGATCTTGAGCCAGCCTTGCTCTCATAGCCTGTCCTACCTCCCCCAGTGGTTGTGAAGACAATGTGGGGAGGGAGAGAATGATTTATGCCACCTTGAGTTCACTGAAATAGGGAAAAGGTAAAGTTTCCCCTTGACAATTTTTTTTGTCCAGTCGTGTCCGACTCTAGGGGGCAGTGCTCATCCCTGTTTCCAAGCCATAGAGCCAGTGTTTGTCCAAAGACAATCTTCCGTGGTCACATGGCCAGTGCGACTTAGACACGGAACGCTGTTACCTTCCCACCATGGTGGTCCCTATTGATCTACTTGCATTTGCATGCTTTAGAACCGCTAGGTTGGCAGGAGCTGGGACAAGCGACGGGCACTTGATCCGTTGCGTGGATTCGATCTTACGACTGCTGGTCTTCTGACCCTGCAGCACAGGCTTCTGCGGTTTAGCCCACACTGAAATAGCAATGTGGCAAATAAATGGGGACTGGGTTGTGAATCAAAGGCTGCTGCTGTGTTGGCTTGTGTCTCGCTGAAGCCTTTCTCTCAAGCCTATCAGAAAAAAAAATAGCACTATCTCTTGCATTTGTGTCAGTGTAACAGCAGGTCACCCAAATCGCTGTCAAGAAAGAAAAAACAGACTCGGCTTTCTTTAAGCCAGGGGGGCCCATTTCGATCATTTGTGCAGCGAATCCATTGAGCTGACTATAAATTCACACACGTTTCTTTTCCACGCTTGAATGTAAACATCTGAGCCTCAAGAATGTAAATTGGAGGCTTAGAAATATGTGTTTGTTGCTACCTCTTTGTAATCTGTACCTTTTTTAACCTTGTTAAGCTGTCAGTCTCGGGACATTTTGCACTGTGAGGAGGGAAAAAAATGCTTGTTTGGCCTGAAGCAAGGAACATGAATGTTGTAATCTTTGCTCCTCCTCCTTCTCCAGGAGAGATTGCCTATGAGCATACAGGAGCTCCAGTTCCCACAGAGCCGGCTGGCTTGTGCGTCTTCGTTTCTCAGCTCTCAAAAGGCACGGATTTATTCCTTCTGCTTTGGTTGCATTTCCCCCCCTGAATCTTGCTATCTCTCTGGATTTACTTGAAGCGATTTGAATGTGTCTTGACTTCCTCTGGGTTTTAATGTTCTCGCTCAGGACGCCTGACATGGATCTGGCCAGACTTCATTACTCCTTAAGCGTAAGTACTGTGGTTTAACCTGTTCTTACTCAGGGAGCAGAGGTTGACTTTATATAGGTGTCACACCGCCCTGTGTGGACTTTTCGTTTTGCTGGCAGCAAAACAAGAAAGCTGTTTGTACATTCATAAAGACTGAAGCATTACAGAAGAGCACAGCAGATGATTGTTACCAGTCCTCTGCTGTGGTGCTAAAAATATCGCAAAGCCATAACCTGTTGCTTATATGGTTCACCTAGTAATTTATAAGGCTGTATGGATTTCCCCAAGGCATATGGCTGTGGGTTTTTACTAATGGATCTGGCATTGCTTGATATCATTTGCCTCCCTGCCCTCATGATGAGTGTTGGCTGAACTCGCTAAAGCTACCTTCCAGATATCAGATTTCCTTGATGTCACTTCGTATCTCTTTCGAAGCTACATTAATCACCAAGGGCCACCTTCTCCTGTGTAGGACTGGCCAATATTTGAGACCCTATATAATTCGTGTACATCTGAAGTTAGGTGCATAGCATTGAGAGGGAATACCATTTTGGTTGCGTGTCCCCTCAGTCTACCAAATACTCTCCCCAAGAAGCACCTGGCATCCGCTGTGGCATTTTAATATACTGGGCATTCTGCTCCCACATGGCATGTAAAGTAAGCTTCCTCATGTTTTGGTTGCTCTCGCTAGATTTTTATGGGTTTATTTAAATGCTGCTTTTTATCATGTAATAGCCCGTTTTTAAAATATCGTGTCAGGTGACCATCCCAAATGCAGGCAGATATCAGCAGACGCCTATCTGTAGATCTAGAAGAAAATCTTTTGAATCATTCCTCCATTCACATATACTGTACATAAAAGCAGAAAACAACGCAAGGGCATGATGCAAATTTGATTGCTGTCAAGGACCATGATTGATGTGGGGGGACTGTGATCTAGTACAGTATACCTTTGGTATTCATCTACCTGGACTCCAAGATTTTTCTAAGAGGTTCTGTGGATCCTATTGAATGAAATGACATAAAGTGATCACTTTGGGATCTTTGTCAGTCGTGGCATGCGATTTGTAGAATTGTCTTTCGGAAAGGTTCTTCTGTCATCAGGAGAGTATGTTTCTGTTCACCAGTCTGTTATTTTAATTCTGGGATTGTTGTGAACTTGGTTTCTTTTGTCTTCTGTTACTTTAGATAGGGATGGAAGTAATCTCTAGAGTTCCGGGGGGGGGGGGATTGCACATGTCCACTCCTGCTTTAGAACAAGTTGGGCAAAGAGTGGCCTCCAGATGTTGTTGGCTCACAATTTCTGTAGTCCTTTACCATTGGTTCTGTGGCAGGAGCTGCTGGGATTTGAAGTCCAAAAACATCAGGAGGGCTAGAGTTGCCCATCCTTGTTTCAGAATTCATATTTTAATGTTCTACATTGCATCCACAGCATTATTCTGTTCCCTTCCTTTAAGGCGCTGAGATAACTTTATATTGAGGGTGGCACTGGCGTATAAATGCCATAAGCAAAGAAACAAATAATTTTCTCTAGATAGGTTTTAACAAGACCAAAGATGCCAGAACTGGACAGTTGACTGTGCTAGGAGTCAGATTCCAGGACTTGCATGAAACCTTTTCTGAGAAAGTTGGCTTCCTTGAAAATTCTTAAGCTGTTTCACAGAAGGAAGAACCCTCAAATGTGCTTCAAATGTCTCTTTAAGTTACACATTCTTTGCAATTCAGAAAAAAACTCTCAGAGCATGAAGTTCTTTTCATTTTTCATATTGCTTCACATGTTTTTGCCCACACAGGGACATACCGGTGTAAAGAAGAAGAAAAAGGTGATGTTTCATTCTTATCTGTGTAAAGATGTGCAGCATACATATCTCTTTCCACTCATGGGTTCATGCAGTGGGAGACCCCACTTGGCCCTGCATCATTTACAAGGATAGTCCCACATTTAATTGGTACTCCCCATCAATTTTCTTTCATAAGACATTTTGAGCATGTAATGATAGATAAAGTTTCCCTTGACATTTAGTCCAGTTGTGTCCAACTCTAGGGAACGGTGCTCATCCCTGTTTCCAAACCATAGAGCCAGCATTTGTCCAAAGACAGTTTCTGTGGTCATGAGGCCAGCGCAACTAGACACGGAATGCCGTTCCTTCCCACTGAGGTGGTACCTATTTATCTACTCACATTTTTGCATGTTTTCAAACTGCTAGGTTGGCAGGAGCTGGGGCAAGCAACGGGAGCTCACTCCATCATGTGGATTTGATCTTATGACTGCTGGCCTTCTGACCTTGCAGCACAGAGGCTTCTGTGGTTTAACCCGCAGCGCCACCATATCCCATGTAATGATAGTTTGGAGAAATAGGATACATATGTAAGGCTGTTATTTATGGATTATAGTTCTGCTTTTAACACCATTTTACCTAAAAGGTTGTTTATTAAAATGTTTAATTTGGGAATACATCAGAAGATCTGTCTGTGCGTAAAGGACATTCTGACTGGCAGGCCACAGCCAGTAAGGATGGGATATTATCATTCATCTATATTGATATTAAATACAGGAGCTCCCCAGGGCTGTGTGTTAAGCCCATTTCTCTATTCTCTGTACACACATGACTGCACCCCATTATATAACACCAATGCAATTATTAAATCTGTGAATGATACGACAGCAGTGGGGCTTATAAATAAGAACAATGGGTCTGCTTATAGAAAAGAAGTACAAGGGTTGGCACTTAGGTGTAAAAACAATCTTATTCTGAATACCAAAAAACTAAAGAACGTATAATTGACTTTAGGAGGAGGAGAGCTATATATATATCACTGTACATAAATGGTGAAGAGGTGGAGAGGGTTAGTAGTTTTAAATTTGGGGGTATCTACATTTTAGAGGGACCTCTCGTGGTCTCTAAATGCTAATATGCTGGTGAAGAAGGCACAGAAGACTCAGGAAGATAAATCTATCTCAGCATTTACTTCTGTCCTACTATCGATCGTAGTACCATAGAGAGTATCCTAACATATGGCATCCTCTCATAGTATAGGAGTTGCTCTGAAATGGATTAAAAAGTTTTACAGATAATTATTAAAATGGCCCAAAGTATTATTGGACTTCAGCTTCCATCCTTGTACAACATCTTTGCATCTCACTGCTTGAGGAAATCATTTAATATTCTGAGAAATACTCTTCCCACCTAGCTTATAACTTCTTTAAACTGTTGCCTTCCGACAGAAGATACAGAGCAATTAAAACTCGGACAACACACTTTTTGAACAGTTTTTATCCTAGACCTATAATTACACTTAATAAGGAACGTAAGAATCATCAGCAGTGAGTTGTTGGACTGTATTACTATTACTTGGTCTGTTGTGTTGTATGTTGTGTGGATACTATGAGCTCTTGTGTGGGGTTTGGGGACTAAGGGATTGTTACAAGGGTGTGTGTGTGTGTGTGCTCGCCTGGTCTCTGAGTGTTCTTTGTGAATTTCGTTGCATGTGTATACAGTGTATATATGTTCAATGACAATAAATTGAAATTGTAATTGTAGTTAAAGGCAACCCACATAGTTGTGGTGTGTTCTGTTAAATGTTGTGTGAAAGCACTCTTTACTGACTTTATGCTTTTAAAAAAGCATAACATGCTGCTTAATTAGCTGCAGAACTCTTTTCCTAATGTTTTTATGGTGAATGCTTTTCCTTTTGATGTTTCTCTTGCATGTTCATGTAATTTGACGGTCTTTCTATGGCTAGAGATTTGATTGATTGATTAGCCTGCTTTCAACTCTTCTGAGAACTGTTGTGTCTGGAACGCTGGATAGAAATCTTGTATATAATTAAGTTAGGATAAAATGAAATCTAAGATGGGGTTGTTTGGTTTCTAATAGCTTGCAGTATGGAGCAGAATGTTGCTGTGAATAATAAAAACAAATAAAAACCCCCAAAACTTGATGTTAATTATACTGTGGGTGTGGTTTTGTGTGTGACACAGTTACTATTCTCCATTCATGCCTGTCCACCATTCTTGAGGCAGAAAAGCAATACCTTAGTACTGTACAGTGATGGTGAACCTTTTTGAGCCCGAGTGCCCAAACTGCAACACAAAATCCACTTATTTATTTCATAGTACCAATACTGCAATTAAAACCCGAATGCTGAAGTTTAAGTTTAGAAAAAGCAACTGCTCCTGCACTGCACGGTTAAAGGCTTGTTTTTTTTTCCACGTTAAGGGCAGTATTAACAAATAGATAATTACTTATTCTCCAATCCCCCATTGGGCTAGAGCAGTAATGGTCGCCATTGCATCCCTCCGCTGGACCACTGCACCAGCAGAGGGGACTGCCGAAATACGGGATCGGAGGATGGGTAAGCATTTCTCTATGGTGACTTACAGCTCATGTGCCCACAGAGAGGTCTCTGTGTGCCAGCTGTGGCACGTGTGCCATTGGTTCGCCATCACTGCCTTAGTAGTTCCCAGCCTTGGGTCCCCAGATGTTCTTGGACTAAAATTCCCAAAAGCCTTCATCACTAGCTGTTCTCACCAGGATTTCTGGGAGTTGTAGTCCAGAAACAACTGGTGGCCCAAGGTTCAGAAACACTGCAGTACTTGCTCATTAACATCTACATGAAGCCGCTGGAGGAGGTCATCCAGAGATATGAAGTGTGTTGTCATCAATATACTGATGAAACCCAGTTCTGTCTCTCCTTTTCCTCTTCAGCAGGTGAAGCTGTGCAGACCCTTGAGTGCTGCCTGCCCTTGATTAGGGACTAGACAATAGCAAACAAGCTGAGGTTGAATCCTGACAAGACAGATCTTGTTGTTAGGTGGAGACCCTGATTGCCTAGGTGAGGGGATTCAGCCTGCTCGAAACAAGATTATACTTCCCCTGAAAGAGCAGGTTCATAATCTGGGTGTCCTTCAGTACCTGGTCCTATTGATGGAAAAACAGATCTCAGCCATGACCAGGTCTTCCTTTTTCCATTTTAGGCAGATTGCACACCAGTTCTAGATAAGCAGTCTCTGGTAATACTAGTTCACATATTGATAATCTCAAGGATTGACTATTGCAATGCTCTCTACATGGGGCTGACCTTGAAGGTATGGAAGCTGCAGCAAGTGAAATATGTGGCAGCCACATTGATCTTGGGAACTTTGAGATATGATAATATTTCCTTGGTCCTGGCTTGCCTGCATTGGCTGTCAGTTTGGTCCCATGTCAAATTCAAGGTACAAATGTTGACCTATAAAGCCCTGAGTGGTTTAGAACCTCACTAACTATCAGAATGCATCTTCCTAAGATGAATTTCCCATGCTACTTGGACCTCCCAGGCTTCGATGATGACAGTGGCCATCTTGAGGAAGGCTACAACCAGGAGCCAGGTCTCCTCCGTGGTGGCCACTTTTTTGTGGAATGCTCTACCTGTGGAGGTCCACCAGGTCCTTTGCCTCCTAATATTCAGAAAGCACATAAAAACTATGTTTCTTAGGGAGGCATTTCAGGATATCCTCCCTTCATAATTGTTGATCACTTAGTCTTATTTTTGACCATTATGTGTTCTAGTCTGTACCTTGTCTGTTGCTGCCAACTTAGGTTTTTAGCTATGTTGTGTGGATTTTCTTAAATTTTATATTTTTATATTTATGGGTTGGGATTTGGTTGCATTCTTTATGTTTATCTTGCTGGTAGAAACCACCCAGAGTAGTGGCAAGTGCACTAGATGATGCAGTATAACAATGTAATAAACAAACAAACAAACAAACAAATATTCCAATTCCAATGTCAAAATTTATTAATAACATGAACTTACAAGATAATTTTCACGAGGAATTTTTTAACAATGCATTTTAGTCTCTCTCATGTTTGATGCCAGATGTGAGTGTTACTGTGTGAGAGTACAGAGGGAATACTGGATATATACGTTCCAATTACTGCACAGCTTTTAGAGCAACACTGCATTTAGTCTCATGTAATGAAAAAAACTGATTTGTCTTAGCCACAGTATATTCTGCTGTGGAAACTGGTAATTCTTTTATAATTAGTAGAGGTTAAAGTATACTCACTGTTGTTAGCTCTAGTGTTGTCTTTTAATTATGTAAGCCACCTTGGGTCCTTTTAATGAGAAATGTTGGGTAAAAATATTTTAAATGAATAAAAAAACAACTGCACAGAGGAAGCAAAAGAGAGTAGCTTAAGTCTCAGAGTTGCCCCCCTTCATGGTAGCACTTTGCATAATAGAAAATCACTCTAAAAGTATCTTAAGTGTAAAATATCTTTACTTACAGTTCTGATCTTTAGTTACAATCAGAAATAAAAGAAAGAGAAAAAGAAAGAAATTGCAGCCTGAACCATGTGGGAGACTCAGTCCACTATGCAGTCACATGGTGGGAGGTCAGGAACAGAGAATTACAATTCTTCTTTTGTTGAAGAAGAAGAGAGCCAACAAACAACAGAAGTACAACAAATAAATAAGCAGGGAGGATAGGCAAGTCAGAGGTGGGGAAAAACATTGTGAATTGTTTAGTGGCAAGGCATAGTTATGTTAGGCTGTGAAGCTCCCTTCTCACTGAAATCCAGTGTTGTGTTGCATACAAGATTGTTAATTTTTCTCCAACAAAATTTTCAGCCACAAAAGTACAGTACAAGCATCCAAACAATGGTTTTTCATCTACCTTTTTGTGGGAATGAGGGTGGAGTGGGGAGCAGCTGTGTAGACAAGCTAGGGATGTGTCATCATTGTGGGATCAGCTGTAAAAACAAAGCCATCAGTAGCAAGTTTGTAAATTGTCCATGCCTGCAATTGATTTACTTTTTTAACTAGCCATGCAAGGTTTAGACATTAATAGAATCTCACCATGGCCCTGATTCTCTATGAAGGGAAAAAATATTTCCACTAAAGGGTCAGCTGTGTGCAGTTATAGAGGGTATTCACATACAGTATTGAATCAGTGCGGATTTGGTAAGTCAATTACTCTGTAAGTTCCATTGATTCAGTGGTCTTACTCTAGTTGCAACTTACTCCTGGATTTCAGCCACTATGTTTGCTCCTTGATAACTTTAAGACTGAGTAATTATTTACTCACATGAAACACTCTAAATCAGATTTTTAAAAGAGGGAAATAAAACTGAGAGGAATATATGTATTAACCACTAAAGATGGAGGTGTTTCTACCACCTCACCCTGCCTAATGCACAGTATTTTTCAGTGGTAGGAATTCACATATTTTTACTCACTGATAGCACCAATCTTTATGGCTGTTTCTCCCAATGTGGGGAATTCTTAATATCTCTCAGTGGTAAGGAAAGCTATGAGGGATGAAGGATACTAAGCTGCAGAAGGTTGCTTAGAGTCTTTCTCAGCACTTTACACACATTAGGATTGGGACCTCGATTTCTGGCCGAATGCCTCATTTCATTTAGGTCTGCCTATCTAATAAGACGGTCACAGGCAGCACGGCTGAGAGTTTTGACCCCGAGAGAGGCCCGGAAAAACAGCCACCAGAAATTGGGCCTTCTTGACGGTAGCCCCACAATTGTGGAGTACCCTCCCGCCCGAAGTTCGCCTAGCCCCCTCACTATGTACCTTTAAAAAGCTATTAAAAACCTGGCTGTCTAGACAGGCCTTTCTGGAGTAAATAACAACCTCATGCAACAGTGCCTCCGATAATGTACTAATTAACATACCGCCATGTTTTATGCTTTTAAGTTATATTACTGTAATGCACGGTATTGTATCTCACTACGTCTTTCACTGTATTTATGGTATTATAACTTGCACTTTATTTTTGATGTCACATTATTTTGTTATTTTATTGTTTCTGTCTATTGATGTAAACTGCCCCAGAGTGGCCTTGGCTGCCAGACGGGTGGTATATAAATCAAATAAATAGTAAATTATCAAATAAATAGTAAAACCAAAAATATGTTATCCCCATATTAGAGATAGGTGGTAGAAACACTGAGGCTGAGAGACAGTCGTTGGCTAAGGACAAGTCGCAAATCCATGACAGAAGCCACAAGTGAACTGAGGATGTTCTAGTTCCCAGAACAGCCACTACACTCTGTGAGCCACTGAGCAATCTGATACTGCAGAGTGACACATATGGATGTGTGAAACAGGCTTTACTGATTCTGTATCTCATTCTCCCCATCCATTCCTTCGTCACATGCAATCCTCCTAATTACAGGATCATAAGACTTTCTCGACCTTGTTTTTGAGAGATGGGTCTCCTCGCTCTGAACAACGTTAAGGCACTCCTGTGCCTCGGGGCAGATGAGTGGACTGCCTCCACCACACAAACAAGTCTGAGCAGTATCTGGCATTCAAATATATAAGGAGTACCATTAACTAATATGTATTTAATGTTGGCACTGATGCCTGATCAAACTAACACCTAATTCTGCCACAGGCATCCCCATCTGTGGTTTGACACACCCTCTGAAAACGAGTTCATATGAGGATCTGTAGCTGTAGATACTGCAAATAATAAATCCTCCAGTCTTGACGTGGGAGCATATCTGGTATGTAAATTCAGGCAGGCTAGTGCTGAACTTTATGACCGCTAAACAGATTAAGTACTCTGGAAGCTTGTAATTAAGTTAAAAAAAACAACAACAACGCTTACATGTATTGTTTCAGGAGATTCATTCAAAGGTGGCACAAGGTGAAAAAAACTAACCTGATTACAGGAGCTCTGAACCCTGGCTTCTGTGTGGACAGCCATGATGGAGAAGCCGTCTGAGGCTACCTAGCTACGAAGAGGCAGGAGGGGAAGGGAGTTACCTCAAAGAGAGGAGAAGGAGATGAGCCAAAGAGTAGCAATCTAAACATAGGGGTAGCAGAACAAGCAAAAGCTAAGTTAATTTCTGGATTCAACACCCAAAAGATCAAACGGTAAAACAGACTAGACTTCCACGTGTGGAAAGTTCCAAAGGTACAACCATGTTCGTCTGCCTCTGCATGATAAAAGCAAAGAGGAAAAAGGAAAAAGAGAGGCAAAATATTGTAGCATTTTGAAGATAGGCTTCACTATGAACCTTTGGGCACCCAAATCACCTTCTGCAGATGTTGGAGGGCAAATATAGGTCCCATATATTTATTATATGGTGGGGAGATACATGTCCTGGTGGTTCATTAATGGTTCATTAACACAAGAATGGGACTACTTACTTACTTACTTACTTACTTACTTACTTACTTACTTACTTACTTACTTACTTACTTACTTACTTACTTACTTACTTACTTACTTACTTACTTAACTTATATGCCGCCCACTCTACCCAAAGGCCTCTGGGCGGCTTACAACAATAAAAATACAATAAAATACAATAAAAAGGTAAAACAATTTAAATATAATTAAAAAGATACTCTTAAAAAAATCAAGTGTTTAATTAGTAGGTCCTAGCAAGGTGATAAACTAGGTGAAATTAGCTGTCACAGGAATATGAAGAGTTGTTTATGGGACAGAGGTCAGAGTCAAAGGAGATAACTATGTTTACACTTATAAGTAGGGGGAGGATTTCTATGACGTTTCACATTTTCTGTGCAGTCTACATTTGAACCCATAAGCGAGTTCAAATATGTTTATGAGTAATCTGGGCTTTCTCACCAGATTACTCATAAACATGTTTAAACCCACCCATAAACTCAAACATAGGTTGCAAGAAAAAATGTGGTATGTCGTAGAAATCATCTCCCTATTCATAAGATATTACAGAAAGCTGGGTACGTACTAACATGTGTAGTGTGTTAAGAAGCCTTGATCTCTGTTGAGATTTCTAGAGATGCACAGGAACTTCTTTATGTATGCAATTTCTGTATGAGGTATACATGTAGGGTTCTTTCTCTTGGTCTCAGGCTTTGGTTTCAATAATCTGATGTTCCTGATCTGATAATCTTGATATGTACTAGCATTTTATCATAACAGACTGAAAGTCACCTGGAATTATGCTAGTAGAACTTCCTTTTACTCTTGCCCAACTCCTGTTCTGGAACACAGAGTTTCTTTTCCTTTTTCTCCCTATTTAACAAAGTATTTATTGAATGAACACAGAAACAATAACAACAGCAAAAATAATAACCAGGTCTTTCACTAGAAATGCATAATCTGATATAGTTCCTTCACATTGTAATCGGTGTCAGATTAAAATCTCACACCACGGATTGATACGAGAGACTGGTAGAAAATAAGTCCAGTTATTTTTATAAACATAAAAAAGAAAAAAGAAAAAAGAAACCATGTGTTCAAAAAGTCATATTGAGAATGAGGTTGTTTAAGTAATCTGCACTGGTGTATTAATTTTTCCATTAGGGGAATATGTCATATTCTATTTCTCCATGTATGTAAAGATAAATTTCAAGTTCTCTCCCAGTTTGTGGCAATTTCCAAATATGCTGCTGTACAGAAAAAAGATAATCAATTATTTATGAAGTACAGTAGCTGTTTGTTATTGCGTGAAAATAAGGACAGGAGAGCTAGATTGTGTAATCTTGTAAATTTTTGCCTTGTGATTGATTCTATTTCTGTAAAAACTCTGGACCAGAAATAGACAATCACAAGATTGGAGGGCATAAAGGTACATACTGATATCCCCACATTGCTTTTCCTTCTAATAAAGTGTTTGCTTCCCATTAGCAGAAGCGGGTGATTCCAGGGGCATGAACCCACTCTAGGTGCTAATTTGAACTTTAAATGAACTATCCAAATTGCTGAAGAGTTTGAAGATTTTTAACTTCTTTTTTTTAGGTCCACCTTGGGATGACACCTAAACCCAGACAAATTAGTTTTAGCTATTGTGACTGTAATCCATCTAAGTTCAAGCTATGGGTTATGGGGCTGGTTTGTTATTAGCCGTAGCTATCATACTTCAGTTTAGGCTGGTTTCTTCACCAATATTAATGAAACCAAAAGTCAATATAAGGGGACAACCCAGACAGAGGTGATCTACGAGCAGGTTCAGAATTGAACCGAGGTCAAATAGCTTATTTGTCCTATTGTAGAGGTGGGTTTTCAGCCTTTAGTAGGTGAGAACATCAGACCTTGATGAAATGTGAATCACTGTTTGCATTACTGATTATAACTATGAAGAGAGAGCCTAAAGCTTAATTTAGATCAGTGGTTCCCAACCTTGAGTCCCCAGATGTTCTTGGACTACAACTGCCAGAAGCCTTCACTGCCAGCTGTGCTATCCAGGATTCCTGGAAATTGCACTCAAGGTGGGAGCCACTGGTCTAAATCAGTTGTAGTGGTATACAAGACTATGCTCTTATTCTCTCTGACCTACAACACTTTTGTTTACATGAGCATGATGTAGCAGGCAAGAATAGAATGGGAGAATATGCCTAGCAGTGGAGCCATACACTGAAAGCATTGTATTTATATAATAATGCTCTACCTGGAGTCCCAGCAGAAACCTGTTTAATGTGGCACTGTCTGCTTTGCACACTTTTTTCATTAAATAAAAGCCAGGCTTTGTGTTGTTGTGGCTTCATGGACAGCTATTCAGGTCAGCTGGATTTTTTGTTGTTATTTTGGCACAGAGCAGATATGCTGCTAGTTGAAGAAAAAAAGGTGAACAGAGTAAAAGCCTCTAGAGTTATGTAACAGGTAGGGGAGCTAAATGATCTCCCTCCAGGAGAAGAAGCAGAACCCTATGGATTTGGGTTATAAGGTTGGAGCTCATGAGCATAATTTAGAATACTTTATATGCAGTGAGCTTTATAATCAAACTAGGTGTCATGGGATTTCCCAACAGACTATGTTTATATGGAACACTAAATACACCATCTATGTTTATACAGAACACTAAATGCACAGCTTGGAAATATTAATTTCTGGGCAACAGCTGCAAGAATGCTCTGTGCTGGTGGATCGTTGCTGGAAGTTCTAGTCCAAAAACATTAATGTTGCAAAGCTCTGGTTTAGAATTATGAAGATGAGCCACAGTGAGCTTTGGGTTCAATCCTTTTCTCCCTCTCCTTCTTTGGCAAGTTCATGAGAAAGAGTTTGGAGATTTTAACTTCTTTTTTTAGGTTCACCTTGTGATGACATCTAAACCCAGGCAAATTAGTTTTAGCTATTGTGACTGTAATCCATCCAAGTTCAAGCTATGGATTATGAGGCTGGCTTCTTGTTAGCCGTAGCTATCATACTTCAATTTAGGCTGGTTTCTTCACCAATATTAATGAATCTAAAAGTCAATATAAGGGGGCAAAACCCAGACTGACAACCCAGACAGAGGTGATCTACGAGCAGGTTCAGCATTTAACCAAGATCAAAGAGCTACACTCAGCTAGACAGCAAGTCTGCTTAGTCTGTTATAGGTATGGGGCAAGGTCAGATAATCCAAAAGACATTAAAACACATAACGGTCAAGAGATTATTCACAACAAAAGTGCATCCTACAAGAATCTGCTGACAAGTCTTTTACTCCATGTAGACATTGGCCAAAATCCTGATGCTTAGTGTAGCAAATCACACATGAGTAGGCCCATTGAATCAACTCCTCCATAAGTACCATTAATTCAAATTGGCCTACTCTAATTGTGACTTACTACACTAACAGCATTTCAGCTATTATATCATGCCTACGGTTCTCTTTAGATTAGGTCTGTGAGCCTCCAGGACCAGAAGGCACAGAGAAACAGGCAGCTACTGATGAACTGGAATCCTCAAAGAGTGTTGTAAAATAATTAAACATATAATGTTTCTAAAACTAATTTTTAAGACAATTAAAAATACACCATAAAAAAATTAAACATAGCATTCTGCAATAAGTTTGTTTATTTAATCAGTTTATACCCCATTTTACTTCCTTGCAAAATCCAAGAGAGCTTACCTTATTTATTTATTTATTTATTTATTTATTTATTTATTTATTTATTTATTTATTTATTTATTTAACTTATATGCCGCCCACACTACCCGAAGGTCTCTGGGCGGCTTACAGCATTTAAAATACAATAAAAAGGCAAAATAAAAGGGCAAAATAATTAAAATGCAATTAAAATATATATTCTAAAAATTGCCATCAGACCTACAGCTGATATTATTTCAGTTAAAAAGGCATTTGGAACAGGAAGGTTTTGACCTGGCGCCGAAATGTCATCAGTGTCGGCGCCAGACGAATCTCAGTCAGGAGGGCATTCCATAGTCTGCGGGCAGCTGCCGAAAAGGCCCTTTGTCTACATCTCTTATCTCCTTAAGGGATGGCTCTTTCAAAAGGGCCCCCTGGTTAGATTTTAACTGCCGGGTAGGTTATATGAACCTACCCGGCAGTTAAGATCTAACCATATATGAACCTACCCGGCAGTTAAGATCTAACCATATATATATATAAAACATCTGTTTTTGAAATGTAAATTATAAGAATCTATATATATATAGGTTCTTATAATTTACATTTCAAAAACAGATGTAACTTTTAAAAAAATTACAATGAAACACTACTGGATGTGTTATCTCATTACAACAAGCACCAAATTAACATGATATAAATCAGTTTTAAAGCCAGAAGAAGAACCATTAAAAGGCCCTTCTTCATCAGATAGTCAGTGACCAAGAATCTGTCTAAATAAAAATGTCTTCATCTGCCGATAGGAGGATGGCATCAATGGGGCCAGGCCAGCCTCCCATAGAATGAAATTTCATTGCCTTGGTAGAGCTACCAGGGAGGCCCTCTGTTGTATCGTCAACACATGTGCCAGTGGGAGAGGTGGGACCTCAGTTGAACACCTTAAAATCTGTGCAAGCTAATTTAAGGAGATGGGATTCTTCAGATACAGTACTGTAGTCTCACAGTTAGGGCTACATAGGTCACATCCAACACTTGTGTCTGGAAATGGAACAGTTCAACTGAAATGGAAGAATATTAATGATCAGTGGTACATAAGGACCAAAACTATGTCTTTTGGGCCTGTATCAGTTGCAACATCCAGCTCAAAAAAGATCCAAGTGAATTTGACTGCAAAGTGTCTTGTATATTGTTCCCAACAGGCCCATGGGTGATCATCAATTTCTTCTCGCGTGCCAAAGTCTAAGAGACCCGTGACTACTAAAGTCTTGCTCAGCAGCTCGGAACAGATGGAATGATTATTCTTCTGTGCTGCCACCATCATGGAGTAGACCATCAATGGCTCCTTTAGCCTCTGTTTGGTCAGATTTGTTATACATTTTCTACCACCATCATGTAGATCACTTGTCCCAGTTATTTTGCCACTGTCCTTTCCCTAGAAAACCAGGGGGCTAGTTTGACTCCAAGCTGCTGGAAGGGTTGCTTGGAATTGATTATTACTCCCATCTTAACTTTGCTCAGGCATATTATACAAAATTTTGTGCTTGAAAAAAACATTCAGTAGACTCAGGTATTTGCTTTCAGTTCTTTTAGCAGAGTATGGCATTAGCTGCAGAGGAAATGAAATTTTATCAGAAAGATTTTAGGAGCTATAGCACAGTCTGACTTTTTTTTCTAGAAGAAAGCTGAAATTCACAAAGTTGTGAATGGTTGCAATTTGCTTTCTGTGCGGACAGAAGCACACTGGGGCAGGAGGTGTGACCTTATGCATATACCATCAAGACATGCTTTTAAAATCATGTGACGTTTTGGGAAGCATTTTGTCTAATATCTGAGAAGATCTACAGAAATTCAGTTACAGCTTCATTCCAGGCTTAACAGTGGGGTTGATTCATTTCCTTCACCTTCAGTAGACTTAATACTTTTAAAGGACAAGAGCAATGAATTTATGCTTGCGCTAGAAATTTCTGTCCAAGGGGTTTCCTTTTCCATTCGCAGCTCCATAAAGTAATATTTGTTTTTAAAAAATCCCGTAAATATCAATGCTGATAATAAAAGAGACCTGCAATTTGGTTCATAAACTGGTTCGTTGAAAGCATTTCTCTCTAATGTCAACTGACTTCCTGCGTTGTTGCAGCCTACAAATAGGCCTATAAGCCACCATCAAATCATGCTAAATCCAAACACTCTGCACAAAATTTTATAAAATGTGGAAGATGTGTCCTTAGCAGAGGAAGTAGTGTGGTGTAGTGACTAAAGTATCTGACTTGGGTTCAAATCCTCACTTGACCATGGTAACCCACTGAGGAACGGTAGTTGGAAACCACTACTTGAATATCTTATGTACCTTGAAAAATCTGTTAGAGCCATCAATCAGAAGTGACTTAACCACCCAATGACAACAAACTTGGCAGGTCTGGGTCTAAATATCCTTTAGCCCCCATGGTGGGCTGCAACAGTCATGGCAGTGTCAAAACATGTGAGAGAAAATTCAAAATGCTGTGCTCCTAGTTTTGGTTTTGGGTAGGATTGCCAGATACACAGGTACTAAAAGGAGGACAGAGAAAGACAAAAAGGAGGACAAAGAAGGACATATTGAATGTTTCATTTGAATCATTCCAGATTAAACCCATAATCAATACAATTTTATTACAATAGCTGCCAATAAATGTCTCTTAGTGAACCAACCAAGAAACAGTCATGTTAAAAATTAAAAATAAATTCAATGGAGGCTTTTTTTTTCAAAATACCGGGGGTGGGCGGGCAGATGGGGGCGGGGAAAGCCAGGGGGAAGGGGGTCCTTCCACCTCTCCTCCTCCCATCCAAAATTATAACATAAAATATATAGAAGCCTGACATTTTAAAGGTTTTTATCTTTGCCTGCCTGGCGGAGGACATTAGGCTAAAAAGGAGGACATGTACTCCTTTTGCCTGACATCTGGCAACCCTAGTTTTGGGGAGAAGAGATTGGGTTTAGGTTTCTAAGAGTGTGTGAAGTTTTTTTTAAAAAACCTGGGGGTGGAGTGGGGGAGAGACATAAGGATGCTGTAGAGGAGCCTGGGAAACGGAAATAAATGCCATAGAATCTTACATACAACCTGAGATCTACACTTCCTATATGATGACGTACAGCTTTGAAGAGTGTGGCAGGCTGTGAGTTTAACCCCAGATGTTTTGGGAGGAGGGGACCCAATGTTGCATCACTGCAGATGTTGGAGGAGTCCATCAGGGATGAAGCAAAAGGTGCAGGTGTGTCTCCCTCCACCCACAGGTCTCGGTTGTCAACCACAACTTGTCACACTAATTCATGTTTAAATACAAGGTTAGAAGATTGTTCATGGACTACCCACATAGGTCTAGTTTGGCCTTCAGGATTAGCCAGTTTATAGATTAGTTTTTCTGGCAGTTCGTTTAAATGTGTGGCTGTTAATTGGCTCCAATGAGGCAGGTTCAAATTAACTGTATTTTAGATTTACTAAATTGCAGACTGGAGCTACTTAATTCTTTATTTTTTCACTGATCCCTCGGAATCTGTATTCTTTGTTTCATTTACCCCTAGCTTGATCCCTGTATGCCAGTGATCAAGGAGGGCAGGATGATTAAAAATCTGACCCTATGAGATTTTGAATTAACTAGCTAAACTCTCAAAAGAGTAATTTGCTCTTGCACTTTTGAAAGATTGCAGCACAGTTCTTGGCTCAAATATATATCAGGTGCATATTTTGAAAGGATATACCTTTAGAAATGGGCATGTTTGAGATAAAATGGCCAGTATTCTGTTCAGTATTTAACATGTGCATGAAGCTTCACTCCACCTATAGAAATTTCTGCAGCTATCTGCAGCTATTGTCAGATTGCTATGGTCATATCCACAGTTAGAATTCCGTGCACAAAAAGACTGATGAGGATACTGGCCAATGTTTTTAAGAATACTCATTTAAATGACAATTGTGCTACAGATTTTTTTAAAAAAAATCATGAAATGAGGCACTGCAAATGAACAGGCTTTTAGATGAGCTGCCTTCATTTATCTGTGCTCAAAGAGGAATGATGAATTGAAGTAAAACCTTTGAAGTCAGAATCTTCCCACTGAACATGTTGGGTTTGTTTTTAACCTAAATACCTGAAGCTTGGAAATTGTTAGTCTCAACCAGAGTAGCCCCACTGAATGAATGGCAATTGTTAAAACTTTTGTAAGTCCTGATGAATCAGTAGGTTTCTCTACTTGGGAATACTAACCAAATTTTGTATAGAATGTCCAATACTAGGCTATGGCTCTTGAAAGACAGAGTTTGTTGTTATGTGCTATCACATTGAATTCTACTTATGGAGACCCTATGAACGAGCTATCTTCAATATGTCAATTGCCCTGCACAGCTCTTATAAACTGAAGCCTGTAGCTTCCTTTATAGAGTCAATCCATCTTATATTTTGTCTTCCTCTTTTCCTGCTGCCTGCAACCCTTCCCAGCATGATTGTCTTTCCCAGAGAATTCTGCCTTCTCATGATGTGCCCAAAGTAGGACAGCTTCATTTTTTTACTCCAAATATAGTTCCGGCTTGATTTGATCCAGGACCGACTTGTTCGTCTTTCAGGGTATCCACACAGTTCTCCTCCTGCATCACATTTCAAATGAATCATTCCCCCCCACCCCGATCAGCTTTCTTCACTGTACAGCTTTCATACTCATACATGGTGATCAGAAATACAAGAGTGTGGATGATCTTGGTTTTGGTCTCCAGTGACACATCCTGGACACACTTGATTATCTTTTCTAATTCCTTTATTGCTGCCCTTTCTAGTCTCAGTTTTCTTCTGAATTCTTGGCTGCAGTGTCCATCTGGACTGATGATTGAACAAAGGTGTATTTAAAAAAATTCTATTTCAGTTTCTTCATCATAAGTGTTAAGTTTGTGTAGCTCTTCAGTAGCCATGATGTTTGTCTTCTTAACATTCAACGGCAGTTGATACGGTACCACCAAGAAATGTAAGAAAGTGGTTTCTTTCCTCCAATGAATTCTTGGTGTTTTCTGTGACCAGGAAGAGAGTTCCTTAGAAACTCCTTCTGTGGCACCTTTCATAAACGGGTTAACAAAGAAGAGGAATAATCTGGTGAGGCAAAACTCTGGAGGTCTGTCGATCTGAATGTTTGCCTCAACTTCACCAGTCAGTTTCTTGGGAACAGGCAGTGAACAAGATAGTAGAAAGAGGGCATGGAAATAAAATTCTTATTTTTGTACCTGAGTCATTTCACCTGGACAAGCAGCATTTTATAACAGGTTCCTCTAACCTGTTGCTATCCAGGTGTGTTGGACTAAGACTTCCCTGATGCCAACAGGGCCATTCTCAACCTGTTCTCTGCTACATTTGGGTGCTGCCAATGCTATAAGTCAGAAGCTATCAGGTTAACAGGAGCCATATAGCCCAATGAAGTTCTACTTGTGCCTGTAAAACCAGTGTTTTAGCACAGCTGATAAGTCTGGGCATCCTGTTTCTTGATGCAAGAGCAGCTTCCTCTTTGAGTGGGTCCACTCATTTGTCTCATTTGTCCATATCCCTGATTTTTTACCCTTCTTCTTTTATTTCTAAATGACTGGTTTTGATGCATGACAGCGGTCATGCTGGAACAACTTTTAAAAAAAGAACATTTAATATTTAGTCATGAGGACACAGAAACCTTGTTTTGCATTTCAAGCAATTTACAAAAGTCAAGTGAGTTCATGTGATCTCCTAGAACTTGATTTTCTTAGTATTTTAAAGTTAAATTACCGGAGCATTCAGAAATATAGTCACACTAACAGGAAAATAAGAGATATAATTACCTAGACAACAGCAAGTCTGTGCTATATATTTAGATCAGATAAACAGCCTCTGACATCCAATAATTTTGAATAAGCAGTAAATCAGGCTTGTCCAACCCGCGGCCCACGGGCCGCATGCGGCCCAGGCCATCTCGTAATGCGGCCCAGTGCAACGCAACCACAAGGGCGCTTCTGAGTCATCACTGCCTTCCGTCCCCTCCTCTTCCCTCCCCATTGGGAGAAAAACAACAAAAGGCGCGGCCAGGCCTTGCCTCTGCCTTCCTCAGAGAACATACAAACTTTCCTACTTTTGTGTAAGGTCTGCTTGCCCATATTTTTTTTTCTGAGGGCCCTGTCCCCCTGTTCCTTTTCTTCCGTAGTCTTTGGCCGTCTTGCCGTCTTACCCTCAAGCTCCCGCTTCAGAGTGGCACCAACCGCCCGCCTTTAGTGAGGGTGCAGGCCGCTGCTTCTTACGCCTCCCTCCTTCTGCTAAGGAGGCAGCCCGTTCAGCTGCCTCAGATGCCTCCCCGCGCTTGCCAAGGTGGGCCACAAAGACGCCCTGGGGGGAAGAAGGGCCCGGCTGTCAGCGGTGGCCAGCCATGTCTGGTGTGCGAAGGCGGGTGGCGGCACCTTCCCGCGTGGGCTTCAGGCAGGGCTATGGCGAGGTGATTGTCGCCACGGCGGTACCTCAGGGGCTGATTCAGGTGGCCCGAAAGAGCGGCCAGTTGAATCTGTCTGGCCGGGAGCTGACCAAAGGTAAGATGGAAGCCAGCTGTGGCTGAGCGGGGAGACTGAGAGGTGCCTTCTGACCGTTGCTCTTCATTTTCCTCCGCCCGTTCCCTCCCTTGCTCTGAGGGGCGGTTTGAATTGGAGGGGCACCCGCTGCACCCTGATGTATGTCCTCCCCCCTCCTTCGGTCCTTTTTGGACGCCTAGGATTGGAAATAAATTCTAAGCACACATATTAGGGGAAAAGGCAAAACAGAAGTGGAACAAGTAAATAAAATAAAAGTATAAATATGGACACTTCAGTGGAGTCAGGGCAGCTTGCATAACTAGGATTGTAGTGCATCTTAGAAATACAGAGCAACGTCATAGGTGAAGCAAACCAGGAAATATTTTAAATACCCTGTTTTCCTGAAAATAAGACCTAACCTGAAAATATGTCTTAGTATGATTTTTCAGGATGCTCGTAATGTAAGCTCTACCCCAAAAATAATCTCTGGAGCTCTTCGTGTCCGACTATTCATGACCCCATGGACCAGAGCATGCCAGGCCCTCCTGTCTTCCACTGCCTCCCGGAGTCTGGCCAAATTCATGTTGGTAGCTTCAATGACACTGTCCAACCATCTCATCCTCTGTTGTCCCCTTCTCCTCCTGCCTTCACACTTTCCTAACATCAGCATATTTTCCAGGGAGTGTTCTCATGAGATGGCCAAAGTATTGGAGCCTCAGCTTCAGGATCTGTCCTTCCAGTGAGCACTCAGGGTTGATTTCCTTCAAAATGGATAGGTTTGATCTCCTTGCAGTCCACGGGACGCTGAAGAGTCAAAAGACCCTCTTGAAAGGAGTTGACTGTGTCTTCTATCTGTAGTCGTGTCTTCTCTACCTCATGAGACTGGTTGGTGTGTATGGTTGCTGAGAGGGGGAAACCAGCTCAAACAGAGATGTCGGGTCCTTGCTGGCTGCTGGACTTTCTTGCAAATAGACCACAAATCAACTCAGAAAAGTTAGATTTGACTTTCTTCTGGCAGTAGACCTCCCCTTAAACTGACATATTAAATGTCACCAACTTTAACATGAAAAGAAGTGGAGGAAAGAGATTATATTGGTTGAAAGCAAGTCCTTGTGGGCTTATGTTTGATCATTTCCATGGGGAAAATTAACGGTGTCGAGAATGTCAGTAAAAGCTATTGTCTTTCACTCCCTGAGAAACGATGTCAAACATCTCACTAACTTCATTTCCAAGTGAGTTTAATTATGTTTTCTATGGTTGGATGAACAGGTATTGTTACTGTTATTTTATTTTATGTGCGGCCCAAACCAAATTTTCATCTTCTAATGTGGCCCAGGGAAGGTGAAAGGTTGAACACCTCTGCAGTAAATGATGGGAATCTATATGATGGCACAAACTGTTTATGTAAGTAGATTGAGGCTTGCTATGTTCTTGACTAAGGATGTTCTGGCCTTTCCATTGATTTTCACACTAGCTCGGTCACTCTCTTGGGAGGTTACAGGCATCTCTTGGGCATCTTTTAACACTTTAAAACATCTAAGCCACCACTCTTAAGTGCTAGTAGGAAAGAGCAGCCCTCAACCCACATCCAAGTATTTTGAGGTTGTTCCTTCTATATTATCCCAGTCACAGCCTCCTTTGTTCCCAAGTTTGTATCTGAGAGCTTGGGTGTATGGTTCAATTGGAGTGGGCTGTATCGGGTTGCCTAGTGATCTGGTTTGGGATTTGATGACATGTGCTCCTCAAGAACCCTTTTTGGCCCACCTTCTTTTCAAAAAGAAAGGAAAAAAAAACCTTTCTTCGCCCCCTCCTGGCAAGGAAGCTTTTTATTTGTTTGTTTGTTTGTTTTTCCTAAAAGATAAAGTACATCAGTGCTGTCCTAATTGGCTTTTGTTTTTAAAGTTGCTTCCTCTCTCTGCCCCTCCATGGAGAAGCAGAGGAAATTGTTATTTTCTCAATATTATTAAGTGATGAAGCTTAACAATAATGGGAAATTGAAGCTGTATGTGGAATTGAAAGCAATAAAGTCCACTTTGGTTCAATCCCAGTGATCACACATGCTAGAAACAAACCAAAACAGAGCAATCCTACCCACACCTTTAAAAGTATAGTCTCCACGACAGGGAGCCAGAAAGATGCAGGTAGGAATGCTCTGAGGATGGGCTGGTTTGCACTGGCATGCACGTTATTTGATTGTTGGTTACAGAAGAGAACCTGCTGTTCCCATAGTAGACCAAACAGAAGAATAAATGTCCATGTAGTCACAACCTTAGATAATTCAGGGGTTTAGTGAAAGAGTTTCTTAATCACAGTTAAACTCTGCGTTCCTTAGTCCCAATTAAACCTTGTGTTCCTATTGTTAAAACATAGCTTCATGTGACATGAGTGTAATTTTGTCTGTTAATAGTCTTGGTTGCTTATTCCTAGTTAGTCTGAAAATAAATAATGAGAGTTTAAACAGAGACACCGGATTCTTATGGAGGCATCACAGCTAATAAGAATGAGGAGAAAGGTAGGCTCGTATGATGTGAATAACAAAGGTTAAACAACAGTAAAATGTAAACATATTTCTTATGTGTTTAAATATCAAACACTATTTTATAGACAGACGTCTGTGAATAAACTGTAGCACTAGTACTGTAGACTAATTTTCTTGAGCAATTCTAAAACAGACTTCCCTCTCTATCAGACTTTCAGACCAAACATTATGCTTTAATCTTTCTGATCTTTCTCTAATCCCTCTCTGATTCGAATTAAACTGGAATTCCTTAATTGACACACAGATCCCACCCCTACATTCTAATTACACTAACCAATTAGCATTCAGTCCTTCAATACAATCAGACCAGCACACTTTTGCATCTCCACTACAGAGTCTGATAATACTACTCTTATACAAACCTTACACAATTAATTATAGATACCGTACATCTATACATCGAGGCGCAAAATGGGTGGAACTGCCACAATCCTGAACCAACAGAAGCAAACATTTAGATTTAGGGTCTAATTGACTGTAATGGAGCATGTCAGAATTTGAAGCATTTTGCCTTCACAAAACTGCAAACTCGAGGAATTGAAATCTTTCATTTCCTCTGATTCCTCAAAACCCACACCTCTTACCTTCTTCATGTTTTCACCACCTTTTTGTGGAAATGGACAGAGTGAGGTCTTATATATTATTGCAGAATTAGTTAAAATCACTTTTTTAGTTCACTTAAAAGAAGCGTCTTATGGCTTCTTCAGGAAGCAGCTGGGAGAGTACAGTATTCTGATGGCACGGCTCCCAGATCCACAGGCATCTAGAACTAGCAATAATGTAAGATAGAAATCAAAATTCCATTTAGACCAACTCCTATGAAAGAAAGTAACCAAACATCTAGTTAGGACAATCAAACATCTAGTCAAGAAAATCCTTTTTATTTAAAAAAAGCCAGGCAAAAAATTTGTGTGTCGTTTCAGATGTCATTGAATGTGCTTTGAGACATTCTGTATTTATTCAACATTTTCTATTGCTGCGAATATTGATAGCATACTCTGTAAGTAGTTGATGTTAGCAAAGCTTTGGTAATACAGTATTAGACAGAATTTCTAGGTGATATTTGCAATCCTAGCAAAATTGCCTAGCCATCAGAACCAACCTAGCCTTTGGGAAACTCTGTTGAAGGTTTTGCTTATGTTGTGGGATTTGGGGGTGGGGAGTATGAATGTTTTTAGCATAATTGAGCATATTACAGAAAACCAGGTTGTGTTTTTTTGGTACCTACAGTAGCTAATGGAGACATCAACCTAGTACCTACAGTAGCTAATGGAAACATCAACCTATCTTCCATTGTTGTGATTTGGCAAGCATTGGAACAGTTTGATCCAGTGCCAAATTTTTACACGCTCTTTTAAAAATAAAAACAAACTCACCCAACCGTGTTGTTGTTGCAGGCACATCATGAATATTGTTGCTTGGCACATGGGCATTTAGAAGCAAGGCAAGGTTGTTCTGAAGAGCATGTACAGGTCTTTCAAAGGTGGCAAAGGCACCTGGAAACACATGCACATGGATGTACGCTAATGATATTGCGTTCTTTTTGGCTCAGCACCGTTCCCCAAACAAGATATACTGGACTAAACCCCCATCAGCTCCAACCCAACAGATCTCGAAGTAGCCAAGGCCAGTGTCATGTTCTGGTTGCTCACTTGGTAGCACTTCCAAAGGACTTGACGGTAGATTTAAAGATTTGCTTGTGATACGGATGTTGTCTCTACATTGTAAAATCACTAATTAATTAAACAAAGTGTTAAATAGAATGGGTAATGTGCAGCCTTCCAGTGTTGATGGTCTACAATTCCCAGAATTCTTCAGCACTGACTGTGCCATGTTAATGGGAGGTCTAATACTTCAACACATGACTGGAAGGGTGCATTGTGTTAAAATAAGATGACAATAAAAACAATGTAGGAACAGTGTCCAAAGAAAACGGATCTATTTTTAAAAAATCGATTAAGTGTCCTATGGCCAAACAACACATGCCATTTGTAAGATACGTGGGAGAGAAACTGGAGAACTAAAATTATAAACTGATTAGATCAGTGGTTCCCAGCCTTGGGTCCCCAGACATTCTTGGACTAAAACTCCCAGAACCCTTCGCCACTAGCTGTGCTGGTCAGGATTTCTGGGAGTTGCAGTCCAAGAACATCTGGGGACCCAAGGTTGGGAACCACTGAATTAGATGATATGCCTTATAAAGACATCCAAAGCTGCTTGTCTTTATATATATCAGAGAAGCATGTTAAATCTCAATGAAATTTCTGAGTTATGCTCCATTTTGTAAACATTTTTTAAGAATGTAATCTCTTTTTTAAAAGAATGTAGCCTTTAAAAAAAAATAAGATTATTTAATAGCGAACACCTCTAGCCCAGTGGAGTAGGATATTTATTATTTATTTAAAATATGTTTATCTCACCCTTCTTCTTGAAAAGGATCCAAGGTGGCTTATATAATGAAAAAGACAATATTTAAAAGCAAAAACAGTAAGTATACAAATATTAAAAAGAATTTTAAAAATATTATATTAAAACCAGCAAATAAAATCAACAGTAAAGCACGAGGAGCCTCGTGGCGCAGTGCTTAAAACGCTGTACTGCAGCTAAAACTGTGCTCACGACCTGGGGTTCAAATCCCAGGTAGCCGGCTCAAGGTTGACTCAGCCTTCCATCCTTCCGAGGTCGGTAAAATGAGTACCCAGCTTGCTGGGGGGGGCAATGTGTAGCCTGTATAATTAAAAATTGTAAACCGCCCGGAGAGTGCTTGTAGCGCTATGGGGCGGTATACAAGTCCAATAAATAAATAAATAAATAAATAAATAAATAAATAAATAAATAAATAAATAAATAAATAAATAAATAAATAAATAAATAAATAAATAAATAAATAAATAAATAAATAAAATCAAAAGGGCACAACAATCCATTAAAAAAACACCCTCTTAGACATCTAGTCACTAAGGGAAAGCCTGCCTGAAGGCCTTTGCCTGCTTGCGGAAAGACAGCAAAGATGGGGCCAGCCTGGCCTCCTGTGGAAGGGAGTTCCAGAGTCTGGGAGCAGTGATAGAGAAGGCCCTCCTCTCACATGCACTTACCAAATGCACCTGTGAAGGTGGTAAAACCAAGAGAGAGGCCTTCCCATTGATCATAGCGCCTGGGCAGGCTCATAAAGTACTGTATAAATGTGGTTCAAACTTGTTATGTTTCTTAAATTCATTAGTATGAAAACAGGGATGCCATAAAAGATTTTGTGTGACATTCCTTATTCAGATTTCACAATGTACTTAATATATGTAATATTTGTATTGAACGTATAAGTGTTTAGAGCATTTCACATGCTCTTGTTGTTTAGTCGTTAAGTCATGTCCGACTCTTTTGCATCTCCACTACTCTGACCCCATGGACCAGAGCACGCCAGGCCCTCCTGTCTTGCACTGCCTCTTGGAGTTTGGTCAAATTCACATGTGACCCAGTTGCAATCATTACAACAACCTTACAAATTAAGTCAATTATTATTATTTTCTATACACTGAAGAAATCTGGCTGGATAGCTGAGTTAGCTAGGTATGTGGCTGTGGGGCCAGAGGTTGGAAGTTCAATTCCCACTATTAATCCCAGAACAGCCAGCCTGTGTAACCTTGGGCAAGCTGCGCAGTCCCAAGATGTCCCCAGAAAAAGGGAACGGTAAATCCCTTCTGAGTTCTTTTTACCAAGAAGACCCTGGAAAGGATCACCATAAGTCAGAATTGACTTGACAACACACAATAATCATCGTCGTTGTCGTCATCAATAACGTTGTTAGAGTTAGCCTGAAATTGGAATTGAAAATACATTTATTTTGCAGAGATTTGATTGACGTGTTCTTTCTGTCTTTATGAAATTAGACTTCTTCAATGGAATCCCACGTTTGAATCCTGAACACCAACCACCAAATAAAAGCAAGCTATTTTGCATAATCGTAGAGATGAGATAACCTTATGCTATGACACTCAGATGCTAACATCAGGTAAGAATTTTCATCCTCCACTCATAGACTATCTCTAATATCTGTTTCTGGCCTGAGAATAGGAGAAAGTACCTAGCATGTTGATTGAAAAATGTTAATGTGCACCACAGAATTCCTGAATCCTCATTAAGGATGGGGTAGAAATTCATTCAGATCACTTTTTAATATGGCTGAGTTTCATTTCGTGACCCAGAACACAATTGTGTGCTGTTGCTTCCAATACACTTGCAAAGCTCCCTGACTTTGTAAGTAGTATAAAGGTATAATTAGGAAAGTATAATTATAGAGTAGGTACTAGCAAACTACAATTATCGCTTCCTAGTCACATTTTTTTCCAAATACAGTGCTATGGTTGTCTTTTCTGGAAAAAAATCCATACATTGAAGAAAAATGTATTTTAAGAAAAAGTATCTTAGAGGGAATTGCTTTCAAAAATATGCATAGAAAATATATATTGTACTAATTTTCATGCAGACTTAAAAATGCAAACTGATGATAGGGTGCAAGAAAATGTCAATTGGGGGAAAAAGTAAACATTATCAAAAGCAGTGAGATACCACCCAAAATCTGCCTGAACCACTCTCTGGGGACCTTCAAGAACACCCTCAAAACCTTTGCATGCTTCAAAATATGCCAACTGAATTTCAGTAAGAGTACCAGCCTCCAATATTAAATTACCGCCTGCTTTTAAATGTAATATTAACTTATTTTTAGTTTTCACTTTATGTTTCTGTTATTTTTTGTTATTGTCACTGTTGTAAACTGCTCAGAGGGACCATCAGTCAGATGGGCAGTATAGAAATCAATCAATCAATCAAGCAAGCAAGCAAGCAAGCAAGCAAGCAAGCAAGCAAGCAAGCAAGCATATAAATGAGATTTCAGCCCATATTTGATTTTTTGAGTTTTCTAAAAAGTTCATCAGGTCAGGAGTACCTGTAAATGACTTTTTCCTGCTGGAAATCTCTCTCCAAAGACATTGACCTGAAACCACGTTTTCCCATTTCCTGCCAGGTGCCCAAGACTTTCAATCTTATTTTTCATTGTATGCTACATTTTTAACAATCTGCACAAATGGATTGCTGCATGGTTTTATAGTACTGTTATGCTTTATGATGTAAGCCATTCTAAGAATCATGACCAGAGAGTGGCTAATAAATGAAACAAACAAACAAATAAATGGCCAACTCCATGCATACGACATGTGTGCTTCTCTCAGTACCTTCAGTTTCCAGAATACAAAGATATTTCAGATCATTTATTCCTCTTGCTCTCACCTTGTTTGACACTTTAATGTGTATGCATCTGTAGATGTTATTTGCTTGCTTATTTTTGGCATTTATCTAAGGCTATAATATTGTTGCAGGCAAAGCATTGCTAGATAAGATCTGTAACAGTCTGTGCTTGGTAGAACTAGATTTGATGACAACAAGAGGAGTTGAGATCCAAGAGTGTCTACAGGAGAGGCATGGAAGACTGGGAGCTATAACATGTGTATAAATAAATATAAAAGCTTTAAAAAGTTATTTTGATTTTTTAAAAACCTAGCTTCCTGGACAAAGTCACTTGGGCATCATGCCTAAAAACTCTGAATTTTTTTTTCTTAAATCCTGATGAGAGTTCATTGTAGCACTGCTGAAGCAGAACATACACCATCAAGGAAAAAGTGTCTAGAGGACAAGGTTTCAGTCCTTATTACTTGTCACTTCATTATCTACTTATCCTCAAATGTGGGGAGCACTTTTTACTCCTGGGACTTCATTTGCTTATAATTAACTGGCGGGGGGTGGAAAGTGGGGTTAAATATAGTAATGGCCAGGACGAAAGCCACCTACAGACTCTGTTTGCATCCATCCACACACTACTCTCACTCAAACATATTCATGCTTATCAGTATCACACATACCCAAGCCTTTGTTAGTGTCATGAGTGCAGCCGAAGATCCAGAACCTGAGGGGTTAACTGTAGCTGAGGAGAATGCTGAGTGATTAGAAATACAAACAGCTGAATCGCCTCCAGATTCTCCTCCCCCAGTAGACAGGCTGAGGGTCAGGCTGAGGGGAAGACGTATGACAAAAAGGTCAGAGGATCGCTTGAAGGCTGCCCGCAGAAACATCCAATCAACTAGCCCTGAGTTCTGACAGGATGAAAAGGTTTCCAGCAGTTCAAGGACTGTTTTTACTATATAAACAGCTCTCAGATGGCTGAAAGTCTGTGGAAGCAACAAGTCAAACCTCTGGCTTGCATCCAAGCTCCTGACTACATTGAACCTTGTTCTCTGGACCCTTGGCTTTGGACTCTGACTCTGGACTACGTTGTGCATTTTGGCTTTGGACTCTGACCCTGGACTACGTTGTGTGAGTTGGCTTTGGTATTTGGATATCGGCTCTGCATTCTCTGAATTTCTGACATAGGACTGGCTTATCGGACTCTGCTGTTGTAACCCCCGGGAACGTTACAGTTAGAGTCCACAGGACTATGCATAAAATATGCTTTGAAGGGGGCTGTGGGAGCGGGGAGCTGATATGTAATGGTCACATACACAGAAGAGAGTCCATCCATCATCGGAGAAAGAGGACTGAGAAGGATACTGGTTTGCATAAAACCGCATGTGCTAATTTCATGTACAACTGGACAATCAGAATTTATTTCTGTAATCTTCACAGAATGATTGTGCCTTCCACTTTCAAGAGGAAAACAGATTGTGCCTTTCACTTGCAAGAGGAAAACAGAAAACAGTTACACGCGGCTGAAAAAAAAACTGGTTTTGAATCAAGTTTAGCATGTTTGAAAATATTTTTAACAATTCCGACTACACAACACAGGAACGTGCACTCTTTTGACTCAGGAGTGGTGTGTGTGTGTATGTGTGTGTGTGTGTGAGTGAGTGAGTGAGAGAGAGAGAGAGAGAGAGAGAGAGAGAGAGAGAGAGGAATTGTGTGTGTAGAGACAGGGCAAGGTATGTATTCGTGAAGGCTTTCACGGCCAGGATCTAATGGTTGTGGGTTTTTCGGGCTCTTTGGCCGTGTTCTGAAGGTTGTTCTTCCTAACGTTTCGCCAGTCTCTGTGGCCGGCATCTTCAGAGGACAGTACTCTGTGTTCTGCTGTAGTTGGCTTAGGAGCACAGTATTTATGGCTGTGAGATAGGCTTTTGTCTTTTTTGGTTAGTGTACCTTGTTGTGGGTGTATTGTTGTGCAAAGGAGAAGAGATTATCTGTCACTGTGGTTGATGGGTGTCATTAGCTGGCCTTTTGTGTGTAATGATCCCCTGTCCTTGTGGCTGGATGGAGTTCGTTGACCTTTTGCACTCTATATTTTTGGGAGCCCAGCCGCTGGTTCCCTGGCACCTTCTCTGTCTCCAACCCATGTGTGTTCATGTCTGTCTGTGGCTTAGAGGGAAAGCTTGCAGTCCAATCTATTTTAATTTCCTTTTCTGTCATACTGAAATATATTGGAACTCCTTCCCACAGGAAGCTAGGCTGGCCCCGTTTTCTGCCATCCTTCCGCAAGCAGGGAAAGATGGTCCTCTTCAGACAGGCGTTTTCCTTTTTTTTTTTTTCCCTCCTGGCGGCCTGGTTGTTTTAAATGTACTGATTTTATTGACCATTTTAAATATAATACTTGTTTATTTCCATTTTAATATTTGTATACACACTGTTTTTAGCTTTTGGATATGGTCTTTTAAGTGTTGTGAGCCGCCCAAGGTCCTTTTGAGGAGAAAGGTGAGGTAAAAAATATTTAAAATAAATATATAATAAATGAATAATTAGCACTATACCAGGTTGCAAGAAATTTAAAAAAAAAAAAAACACCACAGCAGCAGTGGCTAGCGAGGGGCAGCTAGCATGAGGGCAAGCAGGTACCGGACAAAACCTTAAATGCAATTATTCTAAGAGCGCTGGTAGCCCCCACTCCCCAACCTATACCCAATGCAGTCGAAAAAGGCCTTAATAATTTTTCCAAGAGGACACACACAAGGACCCCCAAACCACATGACCACCATGTGTCTTCAAACCAACTTCAGCACTCCTGATCTATCTCCCAATTCATTTTCATCATGTAAGTGCAGCTTGTCTGTTGTCCAGGTTTCTACCGTCACAGGGTCACTTCAGGGTCCCTAATCTCACTCTTTCACACTCTTTTATCGTTAAATCGATTTTGTACTGGCCAGTCCTTGTAAGGGAGGGTGCCTTCCAAACTTTCCTCCTTGTTTACGGAAATTCTGTAAGCAGCCGCAGAAGAAACAACAGTGCCTGGAGCTTTTTTATCCATGTCTCAAAAACAAGGCTAGGAAAATACTCGGCAATACTGTAGAATTTTCTGAGTCACTGCAGCTTTAACGCAATCATGGCCTTGTTAATCAGTCTCCTGCTATGGGTTACTATACCCATTGCTATAGCAACTGCTAGACATATGCAAAAACGGCAGTGCATGACCCCTGCTCTTAGATTTTTCTGTTCTTTATATATATACCCTCATGTACTACAATGGGAGAATTTAGTCTTCTAAGCACAACTGGTTCTTCAGGGTATACTCAGAATTATACCTCTGATATAGGTAACGATTCAGCATTATCCTCCACACAGTAGTGATCTATTTCCCCCATATTTCAGCCAGTCAACCAAGTACCTTTTTCCCTATACACAAACAAATAAAATGACTGGGACAAAAAAATCAAAATATATCCACATATTATCCACCTAGCCAATGGTAGTGTATTTGGACAAAAAAAGATGCATTTTTCTGTATGTGTATTTTATGAATCTGTATTTTCTATGTCTGTTTTTATTGAATGTTGTAATGATCTGTTGACTGTAAATGAAGGTTTTCTGTCTTATGTGGCAAAACAGAAAAAAAACAATCCTCTGAGTTTCAGCAGGTTGGCCCCATTTGAGGAAATCAGAGTTTATTCCACGGAGGGGGTGTCAGAATTCACTAGAATCATGAAATACCTCCACAAAGCATACATTTTATTTTATTTTATTTTATTTTATGTTCATTACATCTTCCCTTTTCCGGTTCTGGATGTTGGACAGAACATGCTTGATTTTGCATATACAAAGGCCCTATTCAGGCATTACAGTGTCAAACTATGTAGGGCTTTAAGCCTGGTGGGGATGTAGGGTTCTAGGTAGTCCTGCCCCCAGCATGCTTTCTCAAGGGAAATCACGCAGTCTTTTGCCATTTCAGCCTGAAGTTCTGAGGAAGTCCCTGTGTAGCCTTAGTGGGCTAGGACTAACACCTAAAAGTGCACTCATCTGACTGGCAGCCCTGATGAGGTACAAAGATTATGGTGACTTTGGGGGGAGAATGTGTTGCTTGCCCTTTCTTGGATCCTATTTGCATGCATGCCCTTCCTTGAGTCCTTTTAACCTCCCTTGGGTCCAAAAATCACATATACAAGATAACAAACAAACTATTAATCAACTAGATCTGCAAATTTGTTATGTCTCAGACTGCAGCCCCTCACTATCTGGTTCAAAAGGACCACCACATTCTCCACTAGAACTGACTCTCCAGTTGACAAAATGTACCTCAGTGTCTCACAATCCAAGCAACCCCTCTTCTTCAACAAAAACGGGTCTAAATATTTTATGCGGAAATCCATATAGAATGGACAATACAAAATCATATGAGTGACTCCACTCCTCCTAGATTGCAGGAGCAGCACCTCTCGCTGTATGGAACCCCATTGAATCTCCCATACAGCACTACCGATGGACTGCTATTGCATTGTATTCGCGAAAGCTTTCGTGGCCAGGATCTAATGTTGTTATGTTTTTTTCGGGCTCTTTGGCCATGTTCTGAAGGTTGTTCTTCCTAACGTTTCGCCAGTCTCTGTGGCTGGCATCTTCAGAGGACAGCACTCTGTGCTCTGGTGCAGTTTGTTTGGGAGTTGAGTTTTTATAGCTGTGAGATCAGCTTTTGTCCTTTTCAGGAAATGGGTGATTATGGTGATCAGTGTGTTTTTTGTTGTAGGTGTATTGTATACACCCACAACATGAATGGTATTGCATTTTGCAAGGGTACAGGCCCTGCAATCCTAGGAGCATTTTACCAGGTAAAAATAGTTTGCTGGTTGGCTAACTTTGATGGGAATCTGTAGACTTATTGGCAAACAGGTCTTCGCAGTGCTCTGCGGTTCCTGTGTTTGTATGTCCAATAGCTTACAATTTATCATTTGATATGCTTCCAGTTGGGAAATTGAATCCAAGGAGTCTATTGTAATGCCCATAGATTTAATTTTCTTAACCAAATTTGATGATCTTATGGGGGCAGTCATGTCTTCTTAGGGTTGCCAGATGTTTTTAGCCTAATGTCCTCCATCAGGCAGGCAAAGGTAAAAACCTTTAAAATGTCAGGCTTTTGTATATTTTATGTTATAATTTTGGATGGGAGGAGGAGAGGTGGAAGGACCCCTTTCCCCCTGGCTTTCCCCACCCCCACCTGCCCACCCACCCCTGGTATTTTGAAAAAAAAAGCCTCAATTGAATTTATTTTTAATTTTTAACATGACTGTTTTTGGTCGGTTCACTAAGAGACATTTATTGGCAGCTATTGTAATAAAATTGTATTGATTGTGGGTTTAATCTGGAATGATTCAAATGAAACATTCAATATGTCCTCCTTTGTCCTCCTTTTTGTCTTTCTATGTCCTCCTTTTAATACCCGTGTATCTGGCAACCCTATGTCTTCTAGAATACACTAGAAGATAATGGGATTTGTGTGGAGCTCAGGGAACAGCTCACAATTCCCATGGTGGACTCCCTTTAAAAAAAGAGGAAAATAATCTTGTGTTTGTGTGTGTGTGTGTTAATGTATATTTTGTTTTAATATGCATTCCAAATTAGGAGTTTGAAAACATGTGTACCAATAATGATGGTTCAAACAGAATAAGCTTTGTTCCCAGCAAAATCTGGGGCCATTCAGGGTGAAATCGAAGACCTGACGAGCCCTCCTGTTATGTGTGCAATTTCTTCCTTTTTACAGCATCAGCATCAGATTGCATTGCTCTAACATCCAGTCTGACATTTAGTAACATCATGTCCAGTGAAGAAATGTTTCTTCATCTCAAAGGTTTCCACAGATAATCTTATCCTTTTTAAAACATGGCCTAATAAAGGTAATCCCACAACACAGATATTGGAATTTGCAATAGTCTTTTAATAACAGTTAATCACACAGGTTCCAGCATGCCAGCTTAAATCTACATTAAGGTTTCAGTCCAAACGAGACACATTAGGACATTAGCCTCATTAACCTTAGCTGAACTTACTTGCAAATAAACATACAGTACACAGTATACTTTTGGGATCAGAGTCATGTTTTCTAACCCTGTTTATAAGTGTCCACTTCCAAGAATGAATGGCATATCTTTGACTAATTCCTCCAAACAGCGAACTTGATTGATTGGTTGATGTTGGTTTATACAAGACCCTTAAACTATACTCATTTCTGCATTTGTCATTTACTTTACACTGTATGTGTAATTTTTTTGCTGCTATTCTGTAGCTCACAGGTAAAACCACCCCTAGCAGGAGACTAGAGTTTGAGTAAAGAACAGGAAATAGGGAGGAGAAGACAGCTTCGGTTTTATGTTAAGCTAGGACAGGACAGAATGTTCTGTAACTTCTCTGTAATTTAAAATGATAATAATTACATGCTAGCAAGGTTTTCTAGGTACAGGGTACTCAGTGGTTTACCCTTCTTGCCTAAAACTGTGAAGCATGGCTCTCCTCATACAAGTGCAGAATAGACCTCCCAACCTCTGGCATCACAATCAAGTCCTCTATCTCACTGAGCTACCCAGCCAGTATTATAAAAACTTATCATAATACAGTAAATTTAACTGTTTTGAATTGGCTTACAGAATGCTGAATTGGGCTGTCACACAATATACTGTATATTGCTGCATGCTTGTGCAGCAATAATATATCTGAGTTTGGAGAAGATGCATTTAAATATATACATTTAAATATAAAGCAAGAGTTGCTCCTCAGGTTACAGGAAATAATTAAAATATAGAGTTTAATTATCCCTACCAGGCCAGCCCCATCCTACTCCCCTTCTGAGCGTCAAACTTTCCCTTTCCCTCATGCTAACCCCTCCCCTCCGCGCCTCACACTTCTTGAACCATAGCTGTGACAATTGCTTTGTGTTTGGATGGGAAGTGTTTAACTGATGAAAAAAGGAGTCAGCTTCTGGAGTTTTCCTTTGCATGGTGTCGCTTTGTGAATGGTAGTGAGCACAAGAGGGTATCCTGTAGGCCATCCTGACTGCTACTATTTGTATTGTCAACAGTCAGGCTGCCCTTTGCTGTTTTTTTGTGCTGCCAATGTGGACACAATATTGTGCAGCAATCTTGGGCCATTTCCTAGCTTTTTGAATCATGAGTACAAAAGCACAATGTCCTACATTCATACACATGAGGGTTTTTTTTAAAGAATTGAATTTATATCTATCTGTATCTAGTACTTTTCATTCCAAGCAGGGTGGCATAAAGCAATTATATTACCCATCATTACGACAACAGAAAAGTATTTGATAAGACAATAAAACAGCAAATACAATCCTAAATAGTTAACATGTTTATAACAAATTGGCATGGCTGGGTGAATAAGAAGGTATTTGTCTGGCAGCAAAAAGATCAGAGCGGGGAGAACGCTCCATATTTGGGACATCAAAGCCAAGAAAGATTTTTTTTCTGTTGTTATATAACATGTCGTTTTAAAAAGGCACCTGTCAGGAGGCCTCAGCAGAGGATCTTGAAGTAAGGCCAGGTAGAGATGGGAAAGGGTTCTATCGCAGGTTTTTGGCTGTGCGAGCTCTTTAGTTCCTCTTGTGTGCAAAGTGCTTTTCCACTGGATATATTTGGATATCTATGGATATATTTTTATTTCTTCAGTGCATTGTTTACAAAAACAAAAACAGAATAATTAAAAAGCAGTCCGTGGTTATGAGGTTCTGCTAAAGTAATGAATAACTCCACATGCACCACCAAGTTATTGAGTTAAAAAAAGGTAACATATTAATATATTTTTTAAAAAACATTCCATGTTTTGGCGTTATTCTCAGTCACAGGCCGAAAGCTGACAGGTTGAACTTTCCTTGAATTTTTGCTAATCTTGATAGCCTTTGCAGACAGCCGTTCCACAATTTTTCCAGTAGTTCTAATATGAAATCAGCAGCGAACTCCTCTTTCTTGCCTGTCAGGCCTGTCACAGTTTCATTGGCTAGCAGTCACCTCTGTCATCGTGACAGGGCTCACCCCCCCCCCCAAGGGAAGATGCTTGGGCTGCACAGCAAAGGAACCATGGTGTTTTCTAGTGCAATGCATGATAAGGTCAAGAGGTCAGCGGCTTTGAAATGTAAAGGAAAAAATGATGCACATTAAATTAAATTATCTTGCAGAATGCAACCATTCCTGTCTTCCTAGGATTTTTATTATTATTATTGTGTATGTGAGTGTGTGTGTGGGGAAGACAATATTGCACACATCTCTTTCTGCGAAGGACAGGAGGCAGGTGAAGACTAATTTAAGAAAGGCATCAGGGTTTTCGCCCAAACTGGTGCAGTTAGAGCAGGGGTCCCGAACCCCCATGGCCTTGGCAGGACTGGGCCGCGGAGACAGACTCACTCCCCCCCACGCCCACATGCATGCCCGGCCCACCCTCCTGGACACATGGTTACCCCACCCACCCATGCATGCACACGAGTGTACCCTGCCCACCCATGCATGCACCTGAGTGTGCCCCGCCCACCCATGAGCACGCCCGTCCCATGTGTGTACCGCCCATCCATGAGTGTGCCCTGCCCACGTGTGAACGAGGGGGGTATTCCGTACGGGCCCCACCACCCCAACCAGTCCATGATTTGTAAAAAGGTTGGGGACAACTGAGTTACAGGATGACGAGGTGGCACCCAAGAATGCTGCTACGGGAGCTTGCATAAAGCAGGAGTAAGTTGTGTGCCTTCCCCAAATGTGTCTCTTCCAAGATTTGCACACATGCTTTTCGTACGGTGTCATTAGCATAGGATTGTAACTTGTGCCTTTGCAATCCCTCTTGTGCTCATTTTAGTCTTTAAAGTCTGACCTCCATCAATCATTCAATTCTGCATTCTACAGCTTATGCTCAAAGGGTAGCTTTGCATAACCCTCACTTCTTCTTCTTCTTGGTGTGTCTTGCCTTTTCACTTTTGTGAATGGTAGTGAGCACAAGAGGGTATCCTGTAGACCATCTTGAGGTTGCCAACTTTGCTAGGTAAAGCTTGGCATCCTTTTTCCTGTTGACAAGGTAAAGTAAAGGTTCCCCTTGACATTTAGTCAGTCGTGTCTGACTCTAGGGTGTGGTGCTCATCCCCGTTTCCAAGCAGTAGAGCCAGCGTTTGTCTGAAGACAGTTTCCGTGGCCACGTGGCCAGTGCAGCTAGACACGGAACGCTGTTTACCTTCCAACATGGTGTTACCTATTTATCTACTCGCATTTGCATGCTTTCGAACTGCTAGGTTGGCGAGGAGCTGGGACAAAGCAACAGGAGCTCACTCCGGCGCGTGTATTCGATCTTACGACTGCTGGTCTTCTGACTCTGCAGCACAGGCTTCTGCGGTTTAGCCCGCAGTGCCACCACGTCAATGAAAGCATGGTATTGTGCAGCAACATTGGGCCATTGCCTGGCCTTTTGAATCATGGACACGGAGCACCATATCCCACATTCATCAACAGGAGGGGTTTTTTTAAAAAAGAATTGACCCTTTAGCTGTCTGACTCTTTGGCCACCATTGAGTGAAGCAGTGTCAGAGGTCACTGTTGACTATATTGCCCAGAATACCTAGTGCAGAGTATCTCTAGTTGGTATTACTGGGTTATCACGATTATGGATGTTGCTCCCAACTCAGTGCTTTTAAAGTGCCAACCAAGCCTGAAAAAATACCCTACTGTTCAAGTAAGGCAGTGTGTGGGGAAGGATGTTAATTAAATTTTTAATTATGAATACAAAGAAAAAGGAAGGGAGGGAGGGAGAAGGGAAAAACAACAGAGTTAATTGTGTCATGGTTGCCTGCTTTTAAGGTTGCCACCTATGCTAAGTGTTGATACTGTATCTTGATATGCTGATCTTCCATTTCTCTCTTTCTGGTCTACATGAAGAAAAATGTTGAGGAATGTCAAGAGTAGTGCATAAGTATCATCAGGGCCTGCAGTGTATAAGTGCATGCTCAGAAAAGTTACTTACTTGACCTACAGCTTCCTTATGTCTGGAGGAATCTGTAGAACTTTATATGAGCCACACGGCTGTTGATCGAAAGGTCAGCAGTTTGAATCCGTGCAACAGGGTGAGCTCCTGTTGCTTGTCCCAGCTCTTGCCAACCTAGGAGTTCAAAAGCATGCGCATGAGAATAGATGGATAGCTACCACCTTGGTGGGAAGATAACGGTGTTCCATGTCTAGTCATGCCGGCCACGTGACCATGGAAAGTGTCTACGGAGAAATGCTGGCTCTTTGGCTTACAAACAGGGATGAGCACTGGCCCCTAGAATCGGACACGACTGGACTTAGTTGTCAAGGGGAACCTTTATCTTTACTCCAGAAAAGCAACTTTACCCAGTTCTGCTCCACAGAGTGACTCTTTATCCATAATTTTAGTATTTTTCAGGTGGTTGCTAAGCATCCAGATAGGAAACAAGGGTGCTTTCTATAAATGGATGGCTATGGTCGATCCCAGTTCACTAACCACCAGATCTGATATAAGTGGAATCCAAGTAACAAACTGGCCAGACTATTTCTGCAGTTCTTTTTTGTTTGTTTAAATTTATCTTTTCTCTTTTTTTGCTTGGTTTTGTTCTCTCTGGAAAAAGAGTTTCTCACAATTTCTTTTTTTGTGCAGGATACCTACTGTATATATGCACAGGACAGAACTTCTACCTCTTGAAACTGAAGCTGGGGGGAAAGGCTAGAGAATAAAGCATCGCTCCCATTTCCTCCACAACAGCACTCAAGCATTTCAAGATCACCTTAAAAATTAGGCCCCCTCCTCTCAAAAAACTGAGAGGACATCCAAGTATATAGGAAAACAGCAATAGTGACCTGCTTAATTTTCTGAGAAGACTGTGGAAATACCACTGTGAGAAAGCCATGGGAAGCCATTTGTATGGAATCCCATGGCAAGCTAGATTTAACCACTAAACATGGGTTCTGGACATGTGCAAAAGTCGAAAGGATAACATCACTTCACATCTTGTTTCATGTTACATATGTAGCTTTGGTTGCTTTCTTGAAAGAACATCACACTTCCAGAAAGAGGGAATAAACCTTCAGTTCAAAGAAGTGCAGAAAATTTTTGCCAGTTACCATAGGTAATTGCCAGTTACCCTGGACTGCTTCCATTAAGTTACAGCTATGAAAAAAGGAAGCCAATATAGCCAGTTTTGCCCATGTACCTTTTCCAAGTTAGGAAAGATAACCAGAGAAAAACAGAGGGAAAGTGTGGGAGACCACAGAGCGAGTGTACATATCCTTCCTCGGATGTTTAGAACAGTATCTGTGGAAAAACTGCAAGAGTCAAATGTAGGAAGCATACCACCTAATTCAGCCTGGAGGCAGGCGGTGCAGCGTGGTCTCTCCCAATTTGAAGAGACACTTGTTCAGCAGGCCGAGGCAAAGAGGCAGTCCTGAAACCAGCCAAATCAGGGAGCTGGACAGGACACAGATTGTATTTGTCTTTGGTGTGAAAGGGATTGTCAATCTCTAATTGGCCTTCTCAGCCACACTAGACGCTGTTCCAAGACCTCTATTCAGAGCACGTTACCATAGTCTCTTGAGACTGAAGGATGCCTACTATCACCTTATTAAAGATTTCTATCTGGTCTGGAATAAAATAATGGGAGAAAGCTCAAATGTACTGCAGAAGCTTCCAAATCAGTGACAGCTCTTTACTCAACACCTCCACTAAAGTCATCCTCTCCTGGATGAACTTTAACAAAGAAGGCTCAGACCAAGCTTCTGCTTTTCATAATCAGTGGATTTGTCATTTTCTGCCATAACAGGTGTGTTCCAGCCGTACTCATTTGGCTGACAAAGTGGAAAAACATACAGTAATCCAAGCCTCTCCAGATGTTGCTTTGCATCATAACAGTGTTGCCAAAGAAATTTCTAATTCATTACCAGCTGGGTCCCTGTGAGCCCTGATCCTGCTGAAACAGCACACTCAAGCATAGAATTAGAGAACCGGAATGACAGTGCAGATCTATAACCTACAGTATGGCATGTGTATATTCCTGTTCAGCACAGGGCAGATAAATATTGGCCCATATTCTCTTATTTCATTATATTAGCATAGCACATACGGGCTACGTTTTGGAAGCAAATTTCTCCAAGTTAAGAAATCACCAGATATGTTATCAGTTGGATAATTAGTTGTTTGACGCAGCATGCAACTGATAATGTGTATGATGATTTCTTAATCTGGGGCAATTTACTTCCAAAGGTAATGCCATTTGCATGGCTACAAAAGGTGATTGCAGCTATTGTGATGCACACAATCTACACAGTTCTGCCTCTAAGTTTTAGTCACTGATTCAATTTAGGTAAAGAGCAATTCAAGCAACATAGTCCTATCCACACATATTTACTCAGCAGGATACCCCACTGTGTTCAAGTGGGGCATATTCTCTGTCTTCGTTGTACCCAGGGTTCTGATTTTGCACCTGAGCCTCACATGTATGCAAAACTCAACTTTGCTGCTTCCATTCCAATAAGCTGGAGTTAACTCAGCCCACTTTGGACTGCAGTCCAGGAAAGCATATGATGAATGTTAGACTATAAGGTGCTATAAAATTTTTTTTTGTCATAGATAAAGAATAAACTATCCATTATTTTGGACAAATAATATAGCCATTATTTTGGGAAAACCAAAATAAATGCCCTCATTCAAATGACTGCAGTAAAGAACTGCCCATGGAATGAAATTCTATGAAGCAGACATTTTTATTTATTCTTTATTTATTTTATTTAAAAATATTTTTACCACACTTTTCCCTTTAAAAAAGATCCAAGGCATCTTACCTCATTCAAAGGCAGTATTTAAAGCTAAATACAATGCGTACAAATACTAAAAGGTATCAAATACTACACTAAAAGACAGTACAGTAAATGAAGTGGCACCAAAAAGACATTCAAAATAGTAAGGCACAGCCATCTATTTTAAAATCCTACTCAGGCAGCCACTAATTAAGGTTCCATGTTGATAGAGCCATGGATGGGCTTGTTGTTGACCTTACATTCTTCATACCTTCTTCAATCATATTCTTTGGATTTTCTGAAAATTCCCACCACCACCACCACCAATAGCGGCATAATTATTTTTTCTGACCACCAGAAATGGTTGGTGAACAATGATTTTTTTTTTACTCTATCCTACTAACAATATCCAGGTAGATTCAGAGAAGAGCCCTGATGTGATACTACTGAAGTGATGAGGGATAAGCAATACAGGCTTCTATGATGCAGAACAATTCCAAAATGTCCTGTTAAAAGAGTCTGTGAGAATTATTTGACGTTGAGCAACTTCTTGCCTTCTTCCTGTTGGGTTGGAAGCTGTAATTTGGTCTGTTTTTGCCTTTATTTTCCCGTTAAGGATTAGCCTTTGTTGAAATAAAATGGTGCCCACAGGGCCTCATTAGCAGAGGTTCGTTTAAGTGACCTTTGAGTATCATTCGAGTTGATTTAGCTAAAACATTTTGTGCCTTATTGGGGAGCAGCTGCATTTCGAGACATTACATCTAATTTTAATGAAAATCTTTATTTCGAGCACTAATTAAAGATTTTCATTCCAGTTGTACAATCTGATATTATTACCTACAGCTGATGTTTTCCATATACTGAACTGGATAGGTTTTCTGTCCCATTTGTAGGTAATGGTATTAAATATTGTTGTTGTTGTTGGTCTGCAAACGTGCTGGTTAATGAAGTTATCTAAAGGCCCTACTTTATATTTGAGTAATCATTTTCAAAGTCAATGCACACAAATATTAAAAAACTATGTGATTATAAATTGAGTTTAAAATACATAAGAGCAAAAATTAAAACAAATCAGCAGTGTAACCTCACCCGTAGTCTGGCTTTAAAGACCGAAGTAAGGAAGCAAGTTAGTGACATGAAGGGCTGATGGAAGAAGCAGAATGCTAGGTAAGCAACTCTAGTGATTGCTATATAACATATGGGTTCAACCCTAATATTCATTTTAATTTAGAATAATAAATTCTGCCTTGCATTTCAACGTGGAATTTTTTTGAGGCAGCTATAAAAATATTATTAAAATAACAATCAAACATACACGGACGAAGCCAAAACCACTAAAACAGCAATAATTGTATCACACTTTAGAATAAATTATGTGATTATAGTATGACTGATTTCTTGAAAGGGGAAGGGAAAAGTGAAATTGTGGTCTCGAAAACTTGACATGTTTCATAGCTGCATATCTGAACTGTCTCTGATGGAAAATGTTGCATCTGCAGCTATATGTTCAGGCTGTGGGGTAAGGTCTGTAATGGCTCAGAAGGAGACACTTTACTGCTGGATTCATTTCCTAGCCAGGCAGAGGCCAGGAAAGGGGGAAAATACAGCTGACAAGTGTTTTTGTACATATTCATGTAATCCACAGATTCACCCCAGGTCATGAGAAACAGCTTTTGCTGTCCTCACCGTTACCTTCAACAGAGAGAAGCCTTGTTTAAAAAATGTGGAAGACAAATACTAGTAAATGGTTGTTTGCTAATTAGGAATATATATAGATGCAACACTTAGAATAAGAGTTGGAACTGGGATTCAGTTCTTGGTGACAATACCCGTTATTCATCAAGCAGACTTTTCACCTCCGTTCTTATTAATAATAATAATTGCATGCCATCACATCAGTTCTGGCTTATGGCAACTCTTTCCAGGGTTTTCAAGGTAGAGAATACACAGAAGTGGTTTACACCAGTCCCTTCTTCTGGGGTACCCTGGGACTGTGTACAGTGGGGTCTTGACTTAAGAACGGCTTGAGTTAAGAACATTTTGACTTAAGAACCACTCTCATAGGAAAATATTGACTTGACTTAAGTACTTAGATTTGAGTTAAGAACTGAAAAAAAACCACGTGGGAGGCAGGGAAAGTGCAAAATTTGAACTTTCAGTTAACTGTTGGCCAGTGAAAAGGGTGCCTGTCTGCTTCCTGACTCCTCCCAGCGTTTAGAGAGTGGATTGGGAGTCTTCAGACTGCCTGGTACTGCCTGGACTGTATTTTCCCTGCCTTCCCTGAACCTTTCTTGACCTAAGAAAAAAAGAAACAAAATATCCCCCTCTAGTGGTCGAAGGCGGAATAACAGCTTCCCATTAGTTTCTATGGACGGAAAAGAGCAGATACGGACCAAATAGTTTTCAATGCATTCCTATGGGAAATGCAGATTTGACTTGAGAACTTTTTGACTTGAGAACTGCCTTCCAATACGGATTAAGTTCTCAAGTCAAGACCCCACTGTAGCTTACTCAAGGTCACATAGGCTGGCTTTTCTCCCAGGAGGCACAGTGGGGGGAATCAAACTCCCAACTTTTGGCTCCCCGGCCAGGTGCCTAAACCATTGAACTATCCAGCCAGCTACACCATTCTTATTAAATTGCTGTTAAGGTGATATTTATTTATTTTAAATATTTTTAACCCACCTTTCTCCTTAAGAGGACCCAAGGTGGCTTACATAACCAAAAAGACAACATTTAAAAGCTAAAAACAGTAAATATACAAATATTTAAAAATAATTAAACAAGTATATAAAAATGGTAAATAAAATCAATGCTGAAAACACATTTAAAAACAACAGAGCATAATAATCCATTTAAAACCAGCTGATCACATGATCCTGTGGATTTCTACCTGGACGTAACTGCTATTGAGTTCAAGTGAGTTCAAAATGAGTGTGTGTCTGTGCGTGTACCATTATAGACTTAATTTTTATGCTTTTTCACAGCCTTTAGGAAGATAGCCTCAAAGGTTGCATGTTTGGAGGCTAACTGATCTTGCTGCGTTGGCTATGTTTTCAGTTTGAACCCTCAAATCAAGATGTTTACATGGGATGGGCAGTCTTCCCACTTTGGATTTTGAAATGTTATTAGATAAGTAGAAAAGAGGTGTGGGAGAGGTGCTGTCTGACTGTGGCCTGGAATTGCGTTGCCAACTATTTTTACAGCGGGCCCTTAATCCTTGCATAATCAAAAGAGATTAAAATGAAAGATATTTTTATTTTCGTTTTCCCCAGTAGTTTATTTAGTGTGTGCATTTGGCAGAACTTCCTGTCAGCAGGACTTGTTCCCACATGTGGGTGAACCTTAGGCCATTAATGGAAAAGTGAATTTATCATACCTCGTTTGCCATATTACAAGTCTTCAATGAGACAGAATCCCTGGTCCCCACCAAAGCAAAACAAAAAGCATGATTTATTTCTACCTGACATCCTTTGGAAACTGTTTTACAGATTGATTATTCTCTTTTAAATAATGAGTGTTCACAACATAGCTTTAGAATGTATTAAGCACTTTTGTATACATGCTGGAGGGCAACCTGGAAGACAGTAGCAAGCAAGGATATAGATCATTTTTGCTCCTCTGTGTGTTTTTACAGGTGAGAGCTAAAAGATTTAACAAGTTTTGCCTGCCCATCTCCCGAAATGAATACGCAAGACAAAGATTCTTTGGATTTAATTATGGGCCACACTTTATTAAAACCAATTCAAATTCAACCAATAAATCAATCCAAACTTGAGGGGGCCTGCGGTAGTGCGGGTAAATAAGTCTCTGGCATCCAAATATTATTATCCGTCAATGGGCGAGTCCCAGGCCCCCAGGTTCCATCCGTCTAACGACCGTAGGAACCTGAAGGACCTCAATCAAAACACCCCGGGCCCAGAGCCATCTATATTGTTGACTCTCGGTCCGTAAGTGGCCCAGCGCATAAGCCCCCCCCCGTCCCTGTGATCGCACGATCCGCAGAGGCGTAAGGAGTGACCCGCTGTTAGCTTTATATTAATTATAAAAGGGGGACCCACCGAGACAACCAGTTATTCCCGCACTACCCGCCAGTGTGACCGAAAAGAAAACCACCCTTGGTTTCCAACAAAACCTTTTTCCAGTGTGGGATAGGCGAAAAATCCCCCCATCCAACGGCCAATCAGGATAGAGGTCAAAAATTCCTATCCGGCCCCAAAAAGGCGACCTAGAGACACAATAGAAATCGGGCGGGTGGGTGGGTGCCAAAAGCGAAAGAGACTGTCACGTGGCCCCGTTGCTTGCTTCTTTCCGGGACCGGGAGGCAAACCGCGCTGCCGATCGAGGGCGCGAAAATCGCCCCTCCTGCGCGCGCCGCATTCTTCCCACTGAGTTTGACTGTGAAAATGTTGTGTATTACTTGGCAATGAAATACTTTCCCCCCAAAAAACAGCACAAAGATTTTAAATGTGAAATTCAAGGGTTTTTTTTGTTTTGGTTTTTTTTTCATATCATCATAATCATTTTGCTAATGCTTCTACTGATGAAAAAATGAACTGGTTTCAACCCTCTTGAACATTTTCTATTAACAAAGGTTTTTACAGAAGTATATTTTTTTTCACTAGCCTACAATTTCCTAAAAGAAGTTAATGCTTGGCAAAACTTTCATCCCCCGAGGCATCGTATCTCCACATATATTATAGATTTTGAAAATCTAGTAATCAGCCCATTTGTTTGTATACTGGTGCGCTTTGCTATGTTGTTTAAGAAGGTCCCCAGAGCCTAGGTGCCTTGTATACAAGCAATCAGTGGCCAAGTTTTATATAAGTGAGTCAACAGTATCCAATTAGAATACATCTGGCTAGGATTGAAATTCTAAAAACTTTATAAAGGAAGAGATATTATTGTATATTATGAAACTTTCTTCTCTTGGAATGGAAGCAGAGATCAGAAAAGTTAATTAAGCGTGTGATTACACTATGAAAATGAATCAGAAGTTGGATTTGAGATGGTTTTGCTTCACGAACAAAAATGAAATGGTAATTGGTTTTGCTTCCTGGACAAAACAAATTGTGCTTCCCAGTACGTTGTGTAACTGGAATTTTAAAAATTGATTTGAAACATGCTGAAGCCGATTCAAAACCAGGTTTTTTTTTCCCATGTGCAACCAAGCCTTTAGTTGGGTTATGTAACTCCAGAAAACTCCTAGTTATCATAGCTTTGGCTGTCCTGGCATAGGGATTATTAGAGTTATAATCCAAAAACATAACTTTCCCTAGTTCTCGGTGAGATGAATAGGAGGCATAGATTTAAATACTGTAGATCAGTATTTGTTGAGTGTCATGCAGGATTTAGGTTAAACCTAGGACTGTTGGGATAACAAGCATATATTGACTGGTCATCCATGTTTTCAAAAGATGAACCCAACTCTTATTCAAATTTTTCTCCAACTTTGGGTGAAACACACTGCTTGGGATGAAATATACATCACACATCTTCGTTGCTTTAAAGTAGCAAAGCTGAAAATCGATTTCTTATATAGTATTATATAAAAGAAGCATCAGTAGAAACCAGATTGGGTAGGGATACATAATAGTTGGTAGAATAGTAATCCTCAAATATTAAAGTCCCATATTCAGGTGATAAATATTCATCTTCCTCTAGTCACAGATTTCCACCTCTGAATGGCTGAATTAGATATTTACCAAGGTTTCCATTTTGGAAAAAAACAAACCTGTGTACAGTATCTGAAAGCTGGTATGCCCTAGTAGTCAGCTTTTCTTTTGCAGTGTCTCAAAACATGTTTGACAGCTGACATGATAAAGCAGAAGCAGTTAACATACAACAGTACCTAGGGAGGTGTCGCTAATTGCCAAAGGAGATGGCAGCTTAATCCCATCACTTCTCTCTTGGTCCACTGAATCATCAAGTTAAAGCAGATTAAACAAACTTCATCTTCATCTCATATGCCTAAGGCTCTTAAGGAATGCAACAAGCTTTCACATGTGAAAAGGACATTATTGCCTACTTCATTTTGAAGATGTAACTGATCTTCTGGCACAAGATGAGCCTTTCAACATGGCATGAGACATATCTAAAGGTACCAAGGGCTGCAAATTTAAATCTGAACAGCAGCTGGGTAACTTACTCCAAGGCCTGTTCCAAAAGCTCCATGCAGAACTTCAAAACTGGAAGCAGTGTCACCTATTGATGTAAAACAGAAGGCTTTCCACAAAACTGACCAATATCAGTTGCTCATTGAGCCAGGCCAAGAACATACTACAAACATACAGAAAATAGAAAAGATCACAACAGACCTCCAAAATAACATTGAGGACCTCAACTGATGTCAAAATTTGCATATTCGCAAGGTATCTAAATCTGATAATAAGGAGGATTTCACCATCTGGTTTATTTCCTAGCTGATTTATGCCAGGTTTTTCACTAGATAGCTAGGATGTAGAAGAGTGAACAAGGCTTTGAAGCTTAAACTACAAGATCATGGTATACACAAGGATAACATAGTTATTGGAGAGTACACATATCCAGTTGATACTAGAGCATGATAATTTGTGGATTCATCCCTTTGAGATGCAGAATGATTATCTAAGCACACTTTCCTTTTTTCTCTAATGAGCACAAGCATTCTTATTTTCTCAGAAAGAAGCATGGGTGGGATTCCTTTATTTATGGAATGCTCTCCCTTTAGAGGCTTGACAGACACCAACACTAACCTGATTTCAGTGACAAGTTAAAACATAGTTATTCATTAAGACTTCAAGGATTAAGGATTATGGCTTTAGTAGCCTTTGGGACCTTTTTTATTGTTATTGATTTTAATATATTATGCAACGTTTGATTTCTATGCACTTTCAAGTTAATTCTGGTTTTTGGCAACACTTTCCATGAATTTTGCAGGCAGAGAGTACTCAAAACTGGTTTACGATTCCCATCTTCTGGGGCAATCTGGGACTGTGCAGCTTGTCCCAGGCCACATTGGCTGACTCTTCTGAGATGCATAGTGGAGAACTGAATGGCCAACTTTTGGCTCCACAGCTGGAGGTTGGGAGTTCAATTCCCCACTATGCATGATTCTAAAATATTGAATTGTTCTCCATTGTTTTTACTGTAGCTTTCTGCCTTGAGATCTCAGGATACAGAGCAACATACTAATGTGTTATCGAAAATAAATAAATATTGTAACTTGGATATGTAATGAGAACACAAAATGTGCTGAAAAAGACAATAACAATAGGAAAATTTGAAGTGAATAGAAACAGAGGAAGACCTAAAATGAGGTAAATTGACTCAAGAAAGGAATCAATTGTCTTTAATTTGTAATTTGGATTGGAGAGTGCATCCCCATTCATTTTGCTTGACCTCACAAGGTTTCAGTACCAGTTACTACAGTGGGTCAGCTTTCTGAGATGGAGGCACTGTTTTGTAATCTCTTTGGTCCTTCCTGGAGGGGCAAGTTCAAAAGGTGATGCTAGGGAGCTTCCATTTGACACCTTCACAACTGGCCTCTGGTGTCTATCAGGGCTCTGCTTTGTCCCCTATTCTGCTCAACCTATACCTGAAACCATTGTAAGGAGAAATTGGGATTTTGAGCCATACCATTTCCATCTAAATTTGAGGAAGTTGTTTTTGTTCTAAACCAATTATGTCAATAATGGACTGGATGACTGACATTTAATCCGGAAGGATAGATGTGCTCCCAGTCAGTCAAAAGAAGATCATAAGACCTGTACAGGATGGGGTTCAACTACCATTAGAGCCATAAGTTTGCTGTATGGAAGTACACCCAGATTCAGCCCCCGAGCTTGGGTTCTTAGGAGTGCATTTGCACAATTAAACTTAGTGCACCAACCATTCCTGGTGTTATCTGATGTAGTCACAGTGATAATTGGCTTAGTTACATCTCATTTAGAATGCTGTAACATGCTTCTTTTGAAAACTGTTTGGAACCTGCAGCTCATCTAAAATGCAGACAGACTGATGATGGGATAAATAAATAAATAAATAAATAAATAAATAAATAAATAAATAAATAAATAAATAAATAAATAAATAAATAAATAAATAAATAAATAAATAAATAAATAAATACTGTTATAGGTGGCATATAACTCCACTGTTGCAACAGCTTCATTGGTTACTAGTCCATTTCTGGGCACAATTCAAAGTGTTGGGTGTGATCCATAATCCCTATATGACTGAGTGAAGGCTCTCTGAAAGATTGTAATCTCCTATAAAGGCTTTCTCAGGCTCTGAGAAATGCCCTTCTCTTGATCCCCCTCTTTTGTTAACAAGCTTAGCGAGGACAAAAGGCAGGATCTTTTTAGTAGCTGTTCCCAGATTGTGGAACTCCCTGCCAAGGGAGGCTAAATTGGCCATCTTCCAGATGTCCTTCCACCTTCATGTGAAAACCTTCTTGTTAGGATAGGAATTTGGCAACCAACTGCCTGCCCTACTTTTCTATTGTTTAAGTGTAATCACTGTTTCTAACTGACATGTATAAAATGATTTTTAAACATGTCAGTTTTAATATGCTAACTCGTTTAGTTATGTTTTAATATTTGCAATTGTAGCATTCACCATTATTATGTAAAGTAGTCATGTATATTCATGTTGCAGGCTAATGTTGCTGAGAGGCGGAGCCGAGAGATATGTAATAAAGAGGCGGAGTCAGTGAGTTAGTCAGTCAGAGAGAAGAGAGTCAGAGTACTGTAGAGAGTGGAGAGATAGAGTGTGGTACTGTATTTTGGGAGATCTGAGGTGTGATTAGAGTGAAGAGTGAATAAGAACTGTTATGACAAATAGAAGGTTGAGATTGATGATTAATAAACCTATAGAAGTTACCTATGATTAATAATCAAACATCTGTAATCAATAAACAAGTTTTATTTGAAAGACAGTGAAGTTTGGACCTGCATCTTCATCCTTCCAGAAGTAATGTTGATTTAGTGATCAACTGGTGGCAGCGGGGTGAAAAGGAGTCTTGGTTTGCCTTCGTGTGCTCTGTGTTTGGGGAGTCAGGCAAGGGGCACAAGGAGCGAACGCTACAGCAATTAATTGTACTTTTCAGTCATACTATAAGCCAGTGGTTCTTAACCTTTGTTACTCGGATGCTTTTGAACTGCAACTCCCAGAAACCCCAGTCAGGACAGCTGGTGGTGAAGGCTTCTGGGAGTTGCAGTCCAAAACTCCTGAGTAACCCAAGGTTAAGAACCAGTGCTATAAGCCACCTTGAAGGAGAAAAAAGGAAACAAAATCAAAAGCATGTAAAAGAACAAAATTAGTGGCATATGATTATAGTGTTTGACTGTGGTAATTTTATTGCCTACTTGCTCGCCTCCTCACTCTGTCAGATACACACACACACACACACATGTACTATGCATAGACTCTAGAGAGCACATATGTCAAAATCATATAACACTAGAAAACGAGAATTTCACTGGGAAATTCGTAAGGTTTCTATACAGAGTGTTAGAGTCCAGATCGGATCATGTTTATGCTGTTTCAGAGAGTTGCATTAGATCCAAAATGAGATTTCAGTCAGTCTGACCTACGCAAGCATACATATTATTTAATCAAGAGCTGAGCCAAGTACAAAGTTTGCCTGTAGTTATGTTATTGTGAGTTGTTTCCATCTCATAATAACATTTTCTTTGTACGGCTAAATGCAGTGCGAGATAGGATCTACAATAGAGTTGTTTGTTACATGGCTTGTGAAGAAGAAGAAGAAGAAAGGGAAGAAAAGTCAGCTCAAAGAGAAAACATTGTTGAAGACTGCTTATCTTTTGGTTGTTCTGGGTTTTTTGGGCTCTTTGGCCGTGTTCTGAAGGTTGTTCTTCCTGACGTTTCGCCAGTCTCTGTGGCCGGCATCTTCAGAGGACAGCAACCTGTGCTCTGGTGTAGTTGGCTTGGGAGTGCAGTATTTATGGCTGTGAGATAGGCTTTTGTCTTTTTCTGTTGATGGGTGATTAGTGTGTATTGTTGTGGGTGTATTGTTGTGCTAAGGAGAAGAGATTATCTGTTCCTGTGGTTGATGGGTGTCATTAGCTGGTCTTTTGTGTGTAGTGATCCCCTGTCCTTGTGGGTGAGTAGAGTTCGTTGACCTTTAGCATGTAGTATGTTTGATAGCTAGGAGCCAAGTTTTGTTGAGCTTCATACTTTCCTCTTTTTTGTTGAAACTGTGCTTGTGCTTGTGGATTTCAATGGCTTCCCTGTGCAGTCTGACGTAATGATTGCTGGTGTTGTCCAGTATTTCAGTATTTTGAAATAGAATTTCATGTCCAGTTTGTTTCAGGGCATGTTCAGCTACTGCAGATTTTTCTGGTTGTTTTAGTCTGCAGTGTCTCTCATGTTCTTTGATTCTGGTGTGGATGCTTCGTTTTGTGGTTCCAATATATACCTAGCCACAACTGCAAGGTATCCGGTATATTCCTGCGGTGGTGAGGGGGTCCCTTCTGTCCTTTGCTGACCGTAACATTTGTTGTATTTTTGTGGTGGGCTTGAATACTGTTTGTAGGTTGTGTTTTTTTCAAAAAGTTTCCAGCTCTTTGAACTGCTTATCTTTCATACATATATGTTTGAAAATGTAACCAGTTTGTGAGAGTTTAAGGGTGCAAGAGGCTGGATAGTTCAAGGGGTTGAGTACATACATGGTTGAGCACCCAGAGATGGGAAAAGAGCTTGCCTCTGTTTCCTGAGATATGCTGGTCAATTTGACACTGCTCACAAAAAATATGAATTATATACCACTTCTGAGTACCCTATATCTAGAAAACAATGCAAAGTCACCAGAAGTCAGAACTGACTTCACAACATGTAGCAGCAGCAATTGTTGTTGTTGTTGTTTAGGTTCTTATAAGGCTGCAAGAATCTAAAATGAAAGGAGGGTCCTATAAATGGAAAATCTTTTATGCCACATCTTGTTTCACTGCCTCTAATATTATCTCTGCCACATGAGCTTCGTCAGGCAGGTTTCTTCCTGCATTGTTTAGAAAAAAGTTAGAAATGACATAGGGATTCCTCCGCCTCTCTCCTTATTTGGGATGCGAACCACTTAAGAGGGAAAGGGGAGGAAGTCCGCCCGTAACCTTTTTTGGTTGGGTGGAGACTGTGGCAGGGAAACTTTGCAGACCTCAATACTTCTTCTCAATTCTTTCTTTAGAGGAATAAGGTAAAATAAATGGGGTACAAGTTTAAGTTTCAACTTACTTCTAACAGTTCATTCATAGTTTAAGTTGAAATAAACTTTAAACTGAGTTTACCCTCCCATTGCCCAGAAAGCTAACTCAGTTGGCTGACTCAGTGTATTTTTGATTACTAAGTTGATCTCTGATAGTTTATTGTTACAGCAGAACTCAGCCATGGTGCTTTGTCCATGCCATGGTAGTATGAAATAAAAACATCAGTCAGCAGATCTCAAAACAGTCGTTATTTGACTGAATAATAAAAGAGATGTAAAGAAAATGTGCCACTGAGAATAGATTCCAGCTCTCTGAACCAGGTTTTACCCAAACAGATGACCTCCTAACTCTCTCTATAAATGTTATTTTTATTGTAAAAATTCAAATCCACGCCCCTCCAGTGTGTTTGCCTGGCTGCTTGTAGCCTAGTTTTAGTTTCGTAGTTTGGCAACTGCCTTTTATGGCCTTTTGTTCCAGCACCTGCCCAGATATGTGCTGGCCAGATGCATATCCTGTGGGATTTAGATGAGAAAACAGCATCCTGGTTTAAGCATTTCTATCACTTCAAGGCCTCTGCACGTTGCTACAAGAAGCCAAGAAAGTAAGAAGATACCATCTGATGCAGTGCACTCACCTGAGATAATTTTGCTGGTGCAAATGTCCGCACTGCAAATATTAAAAAGGGAACTCCATGAGAACAGATAATGAATTCTTGAGAATGCTGTGTCCAATGATGTTCATGTATAGCTTGTTTTTGAGTGCTCCTCCTACCACACCATAACACACCATGCACATTTGCAAACTGTAACTGTGGAAGTCATAATCTGAAACAGGACTAGTGTAGAGTGAGAGGTGTCTCAATTTCCTTGATAGCAATATTTTTTTTCCTGAAAATACTTCATAGGAGAAAAGTCACAGATACTAACAGCTTGGGAAGGATTCCTTTTTCAATAGAAAAGTGCCTTAGAGGGAAGAGTTGAAATATTTTCCTCTCCATAACTTTTAGATCACACCCACTATTATTGTACTTTGTTTTTAGAAAATCTAGGACAAAGCCATGTGATTGAGCATCACATGTGACTTTCAGAAGACGAGCTGAATTTGTAGCCCCGTATTCCATGTTCTGTTGCTCAGTTAAACTCATCCGGTTTAAACTGCTTGTTCTCGGTGGCTTTCAGCTACTTGAGTTTTATTTGAACCCATAACTTGAAAGGATAACTTTTCCCTTTGGCAATATTTTCCTTCAACTCTGGCCTCCCTTGTCTCTATGGCGAAGTTTATAAAACTTCAATAAACATTGTCATGAGCAAAGTTCACTTAGAATATTAACTGGGTTGGGATTTAGGTTCAGAGAGCAAATGTCTTGGTAGCAAGACGTAGGCAGCAAATGGAGCATGTCACGAAGGCTTACTATCAGAAGAAAAGTAATGCATTGTTGATTTGTGGTTATTACTTGTTATTATTCCTAAAGTTATTGAAAAGAATGTAAGGAGCATTGCCAGTTTTATTTGAATTGCAGAATCAGATGCTTGGATGCCTCATGTCTGCTATCAATCCGTGTTTCTTTCTTTTATCTTAGATATTATTGGGTCACCACAATCATCTCTCTAGGATGCTAACATTTGACAGTGGTTGGAATATCAGATCTAAATAGAAATTTGTTGGTATTGAATATTAGAAATATGTCATCTATTTGATTATCTTAAAATTAATACATTGATTAACAGTAGGCTTATGTAGTTTACATCCATTGATCTTTGGTGACATATTTGTTCTTGGCTCCTTCAAAGGTGTTCTTTTGGTCACTTAGAATAGCCTCCTCCAATCTAACATTTTTTTCAAGGTAGACAAATCCCATAATGTAATTGCTATCTGGGCCTGGTGACAACTATTAGTCTAGTGTCCTAAAATTCAGGATCTCATATCTTGACCTACAGAAAAACATTCACATACCTGTGTACAGAGCCAGTTGTTTTTTTGACCACCTTCAAATGTTCTTGCTCAATGAATATTATAACACCTTTGCCTGAAACTAGTCCAGAATCTCCTGTTCATTGTATAGCTTGACACTGCGTGGGAGAGTGAGCATGTCAAGGAAAATGAAGGCAATACCATCATGAAGCTAAACTCCATGGAAGCTCTGAATAAACTGAAACTTTGGACTAGACATGGGGACGAATATAAAAATGAATCAGGATATTCATTAAATATGATTTGTCAGATAATTACTGCTTCATATTCTTGGGGTCCAAAGACCCCAATGAATATGAAACAACAAATATAACCCTTTTATAGTCATCCCTTCGTTCTCTCTCTGCTTATGCTCCAGTGGATCATCTGTTCCTCAGGGGCATAAGCAGAGAGGGGTTTTCCCTTCAGGTGGTTTCTTAAAGCCTGCCCCAAGGGAATCCCACCCCGGGTTGGAGGATGCCTTGGTTCCCCTTTCCTCCTATTCCTATGCCCATGCAGCATAAGAAGAGGAGGGAAGGGATCAAAGACTGATCAAGGGGATCCCCCTGCTGCTGTGGGATTGCTTTGATCCCTGCTTTCCCTCCTCTTGCTATGCCCTGCGGGGCTTAACAAGAGGGGAGAAAGCAAAACAAAAAACAAAAACCCGACAAATAATGAATTGATTCGTTGTTCGTCAGGTCACTGGGGGGCAATTTGTGGTTCATGGGCCATCAAGTTTGATGACCCATGAATCAAGACAGAGTGCCATTTTGGCACTTCGTCTCCATCTCTACTTTGGACATATCTTGAGAGGACAAGAGTCACTGGGGAAAAACAATAAAGCTATGAACAATGGAAAGCTATAGGAGAAGAAGACCTAACATGAAATGAGTCTTCCATTTACCAAATTCTTACACACTCCTACAGGTAAAATTTAGTTTGAGAAATGCTTTTAAAAGTTTACATTTGGAGCAAATGTGACTAATGGAAGAGAAAGTTAGGAATAATTTTCAGTTGTGTGAGTGACCTATATAGGCTGTAGGACAGTGAGGCTGTGGGAAGCTGAGCTGTTCTTTCTCAAGATGATACTTTCAGGAAACCATCTGTTTGGTAAATAAGTGCATTTTAAAGTATTAAAAGAATCATTGATTCCCACCTGAGAGACGTCTGACGTTGATGAATTGTAGTTCCTATTGACAGTGCTTGCCAGGGCTTCCAGTAGTTAAACTACGGAAGCATCGGAAGTGCCAAGGTAGGGTATTACTTGTATAGAGGTAGTGCTCATTGGAAAGGTGTATAAGTGTCTTTTGTCTTGGAAGGAAGAATATAGATGCAGAACAACTAATTATTTGAGTGAGTAGAAAGATTCATGATGTTACTTTTTAAAACCTTTTGAAAATGTTCAAGAAATGGATGCTTCTCCTCCTCTTTGATGAGAAACAAATCAACGTTAATGTATTATTTTAATGCAATTTATGACCAAAAAACACAGATCCCATCAAAATAAATCCACACTTCCCTGTGTGTTGTGTAGTCCGCATAATAAAAATTGCTTTGAAACATGTTAAACCCAATTCAAAAACAGTTTTTCTCCCACCTGTAACTGAGCTCAGAGAAAGGCTGTTTCAACCACCTCCCTGCGTCATTAAAGGAGATTCAGTTGTAATTACAGAGCAGCTCTAACATTTGTTTCCAGACTAAATTCAGAACATTTAACTAGCAGGTCAGCTCCCTCTCTTGGTGAAAGATAACAATGCAAGCCTGCTGGACATGGATTTTTAAAGAGACAGAGAGAAGCAAAATAAAGAGGCTTCTGTACAGTACAAAGATGCCTAGAAAATGATTGAAAGGGACTTGAATTAGCCCTGCTTTGTGCCTGTGTCAGCCACACAGCCAGTCTGTACTTATGGAGGACTCATAATCATCTGCAACCTTCTTCTGCCTCCTTCCGTCTCCTTTGCAGTCCTCATAATCCAGTGTTTATGAGACAGCACATGGCAAGAGGCCATTGTGTAAAAAAAAATGACTTTTTAAATCTCTGACAGCAGTAAATGGCCATCTAAGGAGCTGCTTGCTACAAGTCAAATGCATGCAGCTAAATTTTGCAGATATCTCTCAGGCAGAACTGAAGCAACATTTGGAAATATGCTTAGGTCGTGTAAGTTGTTCCGGTGGCTGCAGGGCCACTGATGTTATAGCTGGTATCCTTTATTGGAAAAGGAGGTAAGAACAGATGGAAATAGAGACCGAAGACCAAAGGGCCAAGAAGAATGAAGAGGGCCACGGGCATGTGTTTTGAACGGCCCTGCTTCAGATTCCCAAAGGCACTGATTCCCATTTAGAACAACCCATTTTCCATGGTTTTTTGTTTTGTTTTTAAATCTGCCGGCAGGGATTCGGCAAATCTCTATCTGCCAGTTCATTTGTGCCTGGCATGGTTTGTAACAAGGGACTGTTTATGACAGAAAACCACAAGAATGTTATCATGCATTTCAAAGATGAAACATAACTCAGGAGTCTTCTGTCCTTATTTGCTCCTTATTTGAATGTGAAAAGAAGGACTGAAATGAACATGTCTTTGCACAGCATGCAATGCCCAAAACAGCTGTAGTGCTGTGCAGAAGCATGTGTGCACATGCACACACACATCCTCTGCTTCTTTGCAGGTGGAATAAAGAGAGTAAGCGGGAAGCTTTTATACTGATAAGGCAGAAGAGAATTACCTTCAGCTGACATAGTTCTCAGGCTGCGTTCTGTAGTTTCAAGAAATATTTATGTTTCTTTGGGTCTCCAGGTAAGGAGACCCATTTCCAGGCCCAAAGTACTGGAGGAGGAAATGTTGGTTGCTCAGTTCCTGGTTCCTCATTTCTTCCCCACTCTCAAATCCCACCAGAGCTCATTCGCTCAGTGTGGAGATGTTTGTGTGTGTTCAGCACACAAAAGAAATTCTTTTTAGGATGCTCTGCAGGAAACCCATACTATCTATCTGACTGTCGTATACACCCAGAGATACAGCTGTTACACAATGGCCCAACATGTGTAGCATCGTGAGAACCTTCTTTCTAGACTCAGGGCTTGGCCCTGAAAACCTAATAGAATGGGAAGTTAATCCATTGGTATATCTAATTGTACAACACGGTATGTATAGATAAGGGTAAATGTAAAGGTTTCCCTTGACAATTTTTGTCCAGTCGTGTTCGACTCTAGGGGGAGGTGCTCATCTCCATTTCCAAGCCATAGAGCCAGCGTTTGTCCAAAGACTATCTTCCGTGGTCACATGGCCAGTGCGACTTAGACACGGAACATTGTTGCCTTCCCACCGAGGTGGTCCCTATTTATCTACTCGTATTTGCATGCTTTCGAACCGCTAGGTTGGCGGGAGCTGGGACAAGTGACGGGCGCTCACTCCGTCATGTGGATTCGATCTTACAGCTGAAGATCTACAGACCTTTCAGCACAGAGGCTTCCGCAGTTTAGCCCGCAGTGTAAATGTGTTTGCATGGAGGGACTGGAATGATATATGTGCATGGTGAAGCATTCTGACCAATGGGAATGTGTCTCGCATCAACCAGAGAGATATACAAAGCAAGTGCCAGTTACAAATCTCTCAGATAGGGCCCAATATGTGACCAATAGTTGATGGTGCCAGAGAGGGCCAAATATGTAATAGTGTTAGGATGTGAGATATACTTGTTTATTGCAATAAATATGTCTGTCATCAAGTACAAACTATGTGTATAATGAATGCAATACATCTTAGCATTGTGAGCTTATTATAAGTATGTTTCTAAAAAGTAAACATTATTAATGTTTTAACAGAGACCAAGTGATTATTTACTATCAATTGATGGCACAAACGTACACAAGGCAGAATATCAACTTCTGCCCTGCCAGTGGGTTTTTTTTTATCGATAAGCACACAGCAGTTTGTGTGCAGACTCTGCTCCATTTTATATATTATTTATTTTAGCTCAGGTCAGCAATGTACACTCACAGATACTATTGTACAGTTGTCACACAAGGGCCCACCGCATGTAGCATCATGAGAACTTCCCCCTGGTCTCAAGATTTGGACCTGAAATCTTAGCGAATGGGAAGTTATTGGGCTGACAATCACAGTTGTGCCTCTTTGTGGTGGTGTTGAGACCATCTTCTTTATTGCTTAGTTTTCCTTAGGATTACATTTGATACTTGTTTTATCACAACCTTGATAAATTATTTCTTTGCTTAAATTTTTATATTATGTTGATATTCAGGGTTTTTAATATTATATTTGATTTTTTTAATTGATAGAACTTAGACTATATTGCTTTTTGGTTTCAAACATTATTTTTGGTAAGTTAATGTTTATTGGGGACACAGCTGACAAACAGTAAGCAAAAATAAAAGGGAAAAATAAAAAGAAAAACATAGTGGTCTCTTAAGACTAACTGTTGTATTTTAATGTGAGCTTTCATGGACAAGTCCACTTTGTCAGACACATGGCAAATATTTATATTTGGGTTGTATTTGGGCCCATGTTGTTGACCTGGCAATGACTTTTAAGAACCCATTGGATATTCAGTTCCCCTCCCAGGAAGCATTGTTCCGTAAACAATGACAATGATTGGTGGCTAAATTAATCCCAAGCTATAGGTGAGAAGAATATGGCAATGTCCACAAAAGCTCAGTGAAAATACATCAGTTAGTCTTCAAGGTGCCACAATGTTTTTGTCTTCTTTATTCTTTTTATTTTTTTTTCTTTTTGCTTGATATGCTAGCATAGAGGCACATGGTCACCTCTTCTGAAATAAACATTAAAGTATCAAATGTAGAAAAACAGGATATGAATGTACTAAATGACAACAAAGACAATCCTGGGCAAATAAATACTCGTATTTCAATTTCACTTCAACATTCTGTAAAAATAATAGGGTGGGAGGTTCAGAACTTGGAGAAGTCACTTTCGTGTATACTTTATATGAACCTGCAGCCAGCAGGGCTGGTAGTTATGTTCTTTGGAGGAATTTGGGGCATAGTCATCCAAAAAAAGAGAGTAACTTTTTTCAGCTGTGAAACAGGTATCTACCGTGAAGTGTTTCAGACAGAGTGAACTCATAAATAGCATGGCCATGCTGCCAAGTTTAACGGTTCTATGTGAGAAAAGAGAGGAATTCACAATTTAAGAAATTTAATGTTTTTCAGAACTTTTGTCAGATGACTTTTCAGCTCTGACTACATCACGTTAGATGACTTGTACCTTGCCATTCCTTGATATAAACATAGTGTTATTATTATATTCCATTTTATTGCACCTGTCCTTTACGGTCAGATATGTTGCATGTGCAACAGAGGGTCACCCATGGCAGTTTTGACAACCAGCCCTTCTTGCAAAACAATTCCTTTTCAGCAGAAAGCTCAGTTCCTTATCATTCCCATCAAGTTTACCACAAGTGTGCTAAACAGCCTGGAACATTGCTTGCACTCTTATCCCTCACCTTACATGGCCTGGCCTTGTTAAATCTAATTTTTCAAATTTATTTTAACATTCCACTTGGATGCCTGAAGGGGCAGAGAGATCAACTCTTTTCCTCCACCAGATGCCCTTTCCTTTTCTCTAATCAAAGAACTTTGGGGTAGTTACTTATTCACAGGAAACAAGTTAAAAGAAAACAGTCCTTACTTGAAGGGGAAAGGGATAAAGAGAGAGCAGGAAGGTCATTTTCACAGCCCTGTGGCAAAAAGAGGAGTTGTTTGTGGGATCACAAAACCACTGGTGCTTATTGTTAATCACTAACGCCATGCCTTTGCTATGGATTAAGAACTTGCCCTTGCATAACAAACTATCACAAGCCCAGAGTTTATGGGACACAGTCCCAGTCATTTCTTGCCTGTTTTGTGATAAGTCGGTCTAATTCTGCACTTGACCGGATGTCACAGGGGGAAGATACAGTTCTGAAGGCTCCCCCAGCAATCCCTTGGTCAGCAGAAGCCCTGAACTGGACAGGGGGGCGGGGGTAGAAAGAGAAAAGGAGTTTCTCATCAAGAACAAGCAAGATTCACATCCCTACCCTAAAGATCCAGGGAGAATAAAACCCATCTTTGCCTGGGGCTGAGTCCCATTAGAGGTCACGCCCACCTGCTTATATGCCTTTGTTTTGGTTCATAGGCTACAGGGAACTTCCGTTCAGTTGTGGGAGAATAGGCTGCTCTCCTTTCCATGTGCAAATGACAGAAATGAATCCATGCCTTGCTTGAGTCAGCACTCAAGCATTCACTTTTCCAAGCAAATCACTTTCACAAAGTATTGGTTACACAAATACATCTTTGCATGCATGAATCAGTGGTACCATTCTATATTTAAATGGCTGTATTATCAGTGTGTTTGTATCACATATACGTACATGTGACTGTCTACTAACTTGGACATTTCTAACAAATAAAGAACTTCCCTATCCTTTGAGGAGTCTTAGCTATAAGTCGTGGGTTCCCAAGCCCAAGGAGGTTGCCATGGTTATTTTTAGTTGCAATTATTTTTATATTTATTATATTAAATATGGTATACACTACAGAATGGTTTTTTTATTTTAATCCTCTTGGCCCACAGATAGATAATTTTAATCTGAACTGGAATTGCAGAAGTTCTGAGTTCTTTCTATACTCCTTTGGGGGATTTTCTTATCACAACACTCCTACTGCTTCTAAAAGAGCTGTTCTTGCTCCTTTCTCTCTGCTCCTCTGCCTCTGCCTTTGGAAGATTAATGTCAGCGCTTCAGACTGGACCGTTCGCCCATCTCAAACAAGTCTGAATGGAGATGAGCACGTGGTGTGTGCTGCGAACGCTGACACCCAAGAAGGTGGCAGCATTGAAAAGTTGTTGCTGCTGTGGTCGTGGTGTCTTTTGCTCCACTTGAGTCTCTGGCTTCTGGGTGTGGTGATGGTGGAACAGTATAGGAAGGAGGGACCTGGACAGGGAGATTTCTCTGGGTCCCACCTGAGTCATGGAGAAGGCAAGAGAGGCAGAAAGGTGATGGAGGAGAACCAGGGAGGAGATGGGGAATGGATGGGGCCCATGGCAGAGGTGTTTATTTTGACTTGATGGAAAGGGATTCTTCACTGAGGGGGCTTTTGGGGTGGGGTGAGACATGAAGGGAGGGTTGTTTCCACACCCAAAAACGTAAATTGAACTCAGTATATTGACTTTCTTTTTCTTTCTCAAATTTTATCTTACAAACCACCCCAATTATGTATTATTACATTAATATTAATGTAATATTATATTAATATTAATATTAATATAATATGGTAGAATTATATTCTGAAAATCTATTTAATGTCTTTTCTTTACCCCATTAAAATGGCTTTTTACGCAAATGTGGGGGGTTACAGATTACTTGGCTATTATAAAAGGGGGTCACGACTTTAAAAAAGTTGGGAAACACTGCTTTAAGTGATATAATCACAAGGACAGCTCTGCTGAAACCAGTCAGAATGTTCAGGAGCTATAAATAATGTAGGTTACAAATCATGAGCCCTCTGTTTCGTATACAAAACAATAGTAACTTTCCCAAATTCAGGCCACTACAGTATATTATAAGTCTTGTGAGATTCTCTATGAACTTTCCCCTCTCCCATTTAACAACAACAACAAAGTGTAAACTTACCATGTGTACATGTCTACTTTGGAGTAAACACCAATGTGTTCAATGGGATCTATTCCTAGATACATGAGTATAGTGTTGCAGCCTCAAAAGCCTTCCTTTTCCTGAAAAATTCAAATTATTCTACAATATACATCAATGCAGCGCTATGTGAGGTAGTAGGTTTCATCCCCCACCCCAATCTACTTTTGCAAAGAAAAAAAAACATTTATTTGTCATAGATATTGAAATAATTGTGCTTTCTTTGTCTTCCCTAGGTAGCCAGCTAATTTGCCACTTCTCCATGAAGAACAAAAATATGATAATCCACCTTAATCCTGTAAGTGTGCTTCTCAATAATTTATTTTCGGTCTCAGAACTGGACACTGCACACAATTGTTTTTTTTTTATATCTTCCTTTCTCCCTCTCCTTCAGTCTTTCTCTAATGGGGGCAATCTATTGCCACAACATGTAGTTATGGTGTAACATTGTCAATGGAACTGAAGTTAAGAGAACTTATTTCTGGGGTATACCTATTCTGAGGGAACAGCCTGACTTTGCAGACAGCTTTTATTTATATCCTCAGTAAAACTGTTGTTGGAAGCTTAGCTGTTGCTGTGACCTGTTCTTTACAACTTAAACACATTGGAAATCTGACAGGGTTCCTTCCTGGCCTTTCTAAAATCATATGGAGAGCTACTAGTACAGTTTAATCTGTCTTCTACCTACTAAAGACCTCTGGGTAGTGTGGGCGGCATATTAAATAAATAAATAAATAAATAAATAAATAAATAAATAAATAAATAAATAAATAAATAAATAAATAAATAAATAAATAAATAAATAAAGATAGGGAATGGGCCAGCTCACTGTCTCTTGAATTAGAATTTTTTTTACATCTCAAGTTCTTTCTATCTCAAATATGTAAACTTGAATATTTTGGTGACTATTTTTAGAAACAAATTTTTGACAGTAAGGGATGTTTAACAATCAAATAGATTATTTGGATTTGCTGGAGATTCTTAAAAAGAGGGTGGATAACTATTTGTCAGTGATACTTCAGCTGTGGATTTCCTGCATTCACAGTGAATTGGACTAGGTGATCCTTGAAACCCCTTCCAGCTCTACAATTCTGTGATTTGGCCATCAAGAGTGGCCAAATCCAATAGGTTTTACACCCATGGTGAACAGGACTGTGTGCTACCTGCCTGCCATGCAGAGTTAAAGGCAAGAGGTATCTTAGAAAAAGAGGTGGCCACCCTCATTCACCAATAACAAAGCTTCAACACACTGGGTTTCTTAGGAGTAGGAGCAGAGGAATGCAGCCTCAGGACTTTTAAAGATTACTTTACGCCCTGGATTTAGAAGGACAAATTTGTCAGTTCTGATGTCTCCCACATTCACTTTTCTTTCTCAAATTCTTTCAGTTCCAAAGATGAAAAATTGTGAATTTTGAAAAATTGGGGTAAAAACTAAAGAAATTTCCCCCCCCCATCCGTACCACCTACCTTTGTATTATATAATGTGAATAATGCCCCAAGCATAAATAAAGAACACTACCTTACCCATATATAGAGAGTCATGTCCATGTAACAAAAATAATTTATATGTATAAACACATACTTTGCAAGAAACATAGCTTTGACCACTGACATCTTCAGAACAGTGCTTTAAAATCCAGTATTACCTTAAAACTGTACTGTAATTTCTAAAGACGTAGCTATGCTAGTCTCTCCTGCTTATGCAATTGTTCTTACATGATAAAATAAGGAAACATGATTCTGTTCTCAGGCTATATCTACAAAGTTTTGTTGGTTTATATAGCACTTTAAAAAAAAACAATTTTATATTTTGCCTTCCTTCCAAGAATGGCACTCAAGATAGCTGCTGAATAAATAAAACAAATAGAATTAAAATTTGAAAATGCACACTTTAAAAAAAGCACAATATTGGGGAGAAAAAAGCCAGAAAAGAAAACATAAGAAGCCTAGTGGGGATAGACCGACAGACAAGGACTCTGGTTCAGATACCTGCTCAGCCATGGGTGTGTGGAACTGGCAAAACCGGTCCTTAAATATCTCGCTTGCCTTGAAATCCCTATTAGGGTCACTGTAAGTCAGTTTCAACTTTATGGCATGTAACGACAGTGACAATTAAGTGAAAGGTCTTTGTCACGTGGTGGAAAGACAGGTGGGGGAGAGTCAGCCTAGCTTCCTCTGATAGGGACACCAATTGGAGTGTGATCCTTTCCTCCTGTTCTCCAGCTGTTCGACGAATCCCCCAGCAGGAGCACAGGTCTGTGGATGATCAGCCAAGGAGGAAGGGCAAGGACACCCGTGCTCCTGCTGAAGGCTGGTCAAACAGTCGAAGAGGAAGAGGAGAAGAGTGTGCACCGGCTGGTGAGTGGGGGATCCAGCCAGGGAGGCAGTGGAAGGGAACAAGCAGCCCCTTTGGTGCCGCATGTATGAACTGGCATGAACGTCCAAACTGAGGTTCGTGCCCATCTCTAATTGGGAGGGCTCTCGACTGATGAGATGCTGAAAACTGAAGAGGGAATGAGGGTTCACCCTGCCTGAGGCTCTAGCCCTCTGCTCGCAGCTCTGCTAGGATACATCTTTCATTGACCCCTTTTGACTGAGATGGGCCTTGAGCCACAACAGTAGGGCCAGCTGTGCCCGTACACAACACCTGTTCAATTCAGGACCACCCAGGCAAGAAGCAATCCTGGCTGATCTTGCCCACAGATGCCTATCATCGCAACAACACAAGCGTCCACCAAGGTGACGTTTGGCAGCTCTTTTGTATTTTGTACCGCATAATCGCTTTGCAAACAGCAATTATAGGATAAAGAAGAAAGCAGTAAAACGATCCCCGTTCCAAAGTCAACATCAGGGGGAACACTTGAGTAGCAAAAAGACATTGAAGGCAATTTTGCTTCAAAGCACGGTTGTTGGGGAGGAATCTCCCTGAGAGAAAAGTTTTAAAGAAGAGCAGTTCACAGATAGAATACCCCAATGGGATAGTATTCGGTTGCATCCTAGGAATTGAGGTGATGACCAACAATTCATTTTTGGCTTTCCAGAAGGTAATAGCACCCCCTGCTGAATTGTCTCCAAATTGTTTTGCAAAATCTTTCAGGGCTACTCCAGGTTTCAGATTTATTTATTTATTTATTATTTTATTTAAAATATCTCCATCCTGCCTTTCTCCTAAAAAAGGACCCAAGGTGGCTTACATCAATAAAATACAATATTTAAAAACTAAAAACAATATTTTACAAATATTGAAAAGTATAAAACAAATGCCACACTAAAACAGTAAACAAAATCAACACTGAAAACACATTTAAAGCAACTGATAATCCACTCTTACAGCTGAAATTGCATTGTTTATTTATCTAACTTTTATTTTAGTAAGCATTTGTTTATTTCCCCATTCGTTTTTAGGGTTGGGTTGTCTGTCTGAACACCACTGCCAGTTAAAAGGGGCCAATGTGGTGTAGTGATTATAGTGCTGGACTGAAGTTTGTAAGATATCGGTTCTAGTACCCGATGAGCCATGAAACACTGTAGATATCCTTTGGCTATAACTCTGAACTACCTTACAAAGTTGTGAGCATAAGGTTGGGAAGAGAGCTGTATGTGCCACCTTGAGCTAATTGGAGGAAAAGTTGGATATAGTCATGATTATAATTCATATTAATAACAGTGATTGTAATGGTTTGTAATTGTCACCATCACCAATCTCAGAAAAACAGGAGACAAAGGGATTTGGAAAGTGGCCCATAAAATGTTCAGAAGCATACAAGCAAATTTTAAAATGAAAGGATAATTAGCAAATGAAAGCACTAGGACACTAAGTGCTCGAATAGAAGAAAAATAATGTGGGAAAGTGCCATTTAAAAGAATCGTAATTGCACAGTGACACTGTTAGTGGCTGAAACCCCAAATATACATGATTCAAAGTACCATCTACAGTCCATTTATCTGACAAGTCACATTGCCTTGTCTGTGTTCTCCTTTGGGCCTGATTCAAATTAAAAAACAGTGAATCAAAAAGTGAGACTTCCCTGCAGAAATAGGAAAGTACAATTCCTAGGCTCTCAGAATCCTTTTTCGTTTAATGAAATTTAAAAGGCAAATACCGTAGCTTAGCTGAAGCCAATAGATGTCCACATGGAAAAAAGAAAAAAAAGCAAACATTGCAGCCTAATCTGCCTGAAAAATCTCCACGAGTGCTACTGGCAGTATTGCTCTTGGCAAATGGTATGGACCCCTTGCTGTAGAAGTCCATCCATTGAACCCCACAGATATATTCTTATAGGGTGGTAGTGCCCAATTTTGCTACTGTATAGATTTCAGGGAATCACTAGCCTGTCCGTTCCCCACCCCCATAGAGGAGGTATGAAAAAAAAGACCCGGGTGAGTATTAAGACCCGGTGGGGTGACAGTCGTCTTCAAATAGCTGTATCCAAAGAGTTGATCTACATATGTTGGAAAAGGCTTGTTCTCTCTGACCCCCAGAGGGAAGGATTAGAACTAATGAGGGAAGTAAGTTTGAGTTGAGTGTTAGTACCAGGGCCAGTCACTCCATTGTTTCTTTAAAGCAAGTTTCTTTCTTTTTTCTTTTTAACTTTTCAAAGAAAACTGTCTTTTGACTGTTTTTGTGACCTTTCATTGCCTTCCATATACAGTATCTCCTTTCTCAATTTATTTGGTCTGTTTTAAATCTGGGGATGCTTAAGGTCACTTATTCCTGCTTGGGGCAAAACAGTTTTATTTTTAGAAAATAATAACTCTGAAACTCTTTGCCCAAGATCCCCCAGATCAGGCAGAGAGCAAGAGCAGACTCTCTGCTACATCTGTGCCAAATTCGGTGCTGATCCAAAGTCCAGTTTCAAAGTTATAATTTTTTGTTTGCTCTGCCCCATTTTTAGAATTGCCTTGTTGATTTCTTCTGTGGTACAATAACATCACTGTACTCCTGTGCTATGATAATTCCAGAGATAATCCTGGTGGCACACTGCTTATCCTTGTAGCGTGTTTTCAGAATTGCACCGATTTTGCCATTTGAGGAAGTACTTCTTCTATTATTCATCTCAGACTAGTGAGGCCTTCTTAAAGCACAGGATTATCAATCATATGAGAAAAGGAAACCATGAGGCATGGAATGTACATTGTATAAAAATCCTTAGTGAATATGGCATGTTTCTTTGTCTCCCAGTGAAATTTTATTCCTTCCTCAAGGAAGAGGAGGAAAACTGGACCAACATGAGGCTACAAATGCCACGAGCAACAGACATAATTATTTCACTGCTTTCTCTTCATGTTTGGCTTGTGAATTGTGAGTACTCCGACGTTTTTGCTCAGTTTTGAAAATGCCACTCCTAGAAGCATTCTGTTTACATCTTGGATGACTTTCCAGAATCTGTTCAACATCCTATGTGAAGCAAAGGCCTTCCAGGAAGGACAAGGCAAGGAGAATGTGTGATTCCCAGGACTTCGTTACCTGAGGCATTCACTCTACCCCACATTAAGACAGGGCCAGCTATACTGTATTGGCCGTTACCAGTAAAGACTTCTTATCCTTTGCCAATATTGTATTCATTCTGGAAAACCTTGGTCTTCTACTGTTGTCTGCTGGACTTAGTATGAATTTGTCCTCTTAAACAGCATATCCCAATAGTTTATTATCTTGGCTTCCCATGTATAAGTATAAATGTGTGTGTTTTTGGTTAAAGTACAGATCCTCTTGTTTTCTGTTCATTTAAAAATTGCAAATTTTGGATTGAATTGGGGTCTTCATTTCTTATCTGCTGGATTTAAAACTCTGTCACTTTACCCCCCCTCCAAAAAATGCAAAATAAAAAGAAACAACTGCTGTATTTTAATATGAACTTTCATGGATCAAGTCCACTTCCTCAAACGTAAGAGTAACATGTGACCATCATGTTTTTACATGGCCCCATGTTCATATGGTGATACAGATAATGGAAAAAGTGACAATCATTAACTAGTAAAGAAATAGGCTACCAAGCTGTGAATAATGTCAGTTTTAATCTACCAGGTAACAACAGCATGGTTGACACAAGTGGCAAACTGTGTGAATCAATGTAGCATATGCCTTATACTGTACTCTATAAACTTTATCTCCGTTGTTTTCTTTTCAAGTCTTATTTTGCAGTGTTTTTTTATCCCCCAGAACAGTGACTTTCAGGTCATTCAAAGAGTGCCCAAGTAGACTGAAATGTTCTGAATCTGGTTTTTCTGTACTGCTATTCTTGATGTCAAAATTATGTACATTAATTCTTTTCCACAGAGATTGCTGTGTTTATCCCATGTAGAGTGCAGAAGGGCATTGTTGACAATGGGTGGCGTAGATCAATTAGTGGTGGAACAAGTATGGCAAACTATTTTGCTTTTCCATATTGCTTGGAAATACATTATGATACCAATGTAGTCATTTTGTATAATGTTTTCAGCTGCTTTACTTTTCCTTTCAGAAGGAAAAGTGGCATATAAGTAAGGACCATTATTGCTGTCAAAGACAGATTCAAGCATAGAAGGCAGACCTTCATCAATTTAGTTCAAGAGTCCTTGTGACAACTACTGAATTTATTATTTCGATTCCTCAGGTCATTCACCTCCTGGAAAGCCTACCATAAGCTGTCAGTCTTCAGGAAATGAAACATTTACTTGCTGGTGGAAACCTGATCCATACGGAGGACAACCTACAAATTACTTTCTACTGTACAATATAGAAGGGTAAGAAAATGTAAAGGGGGAAAATACATTTTGTTTTTCCTCACATATACAGTATTCAGGAAAAGAACCAAACAGTTCTCAGAGACATCCACCATTGTGAAGTGAAACAGTAAGTAACAACCATCTTCTCCCAAATTCTGAACCTCCAGAATCTACCTTTTTTGACCATGGCTGCAGATAAAGCCTGTTTCATGCACATTTTTGACAGGTTCTCTCAAGCTCATCCCAGATGGTTAGAGGCAAGGAGAGATGCAGAGGCTGCCAGCCTATGGAAGCTGGCTGCCTCTCAAGACGGCGGTTGTGGTGGAGGAGTTGGAGGGGGCAGAGGCACATAAAGGTAGTGAGGCAATGGAGCAGTAGGAAGGTGGTCAGGCTGCGGGGGGTGGGTGGGCGGTGGCAATGAACCAGGAAGTTAGTTGAATATCAAGAAAGTGTTTTGGTTTAGGAAAGTTAGGTTTCTCTGGTTTGGATGAACCTAAACTGATCCAAATCAACAAATTAGCAATTTTGGACGAACTTCCTGCTTTGTTGTTAGCTTTGTGCCCATCTCTATTTAGCATTACACCACTAAAATAAAATACCTTTAAAAAGAAGATACAATTTACAAATTGCATTGCAATTGTAGTCCTTCATCAGTGTGAGCAGTGCATGAAAAGGGAGTAGAGTCGTTTCCCACACTATGCCACCCATCTGCACATTATCAGTTATTTCATCTGGATATGCCCACCAACTTCCCCAAAGTACCAGTATAGACAATCACCCAAGCCAAAAGCAAAATAATGATGATGATGATGATGATGATGATGATGATGATGATGATGTCACTTGAAACAGTAAAAAGGCAAACAAACCAGAAGCCCTGCCAGTAGAATAATAATATTGCATATTCATGCCAAAATATCAAATTTACTGGTAATTGACACTAACATCATGTAGTCAACAGAATAATGATTGGAAAGAACAGTGAGTAACACAACACAGATAGATATATACCCATCCAATTACTTCCCTGGTCTACCAGGAGAGGGAATGTAAGGGCTGCAAGGGAAGATTAAAGCTTAACCCACGCATGTCTAGTGGCTGTAGTAAGATGGGCTGCATCTGAACCAACATCTTCAAGGCAGACATTGGCTCACATGCACTAGACGTCTTGTACATTTGTAGAACGAATTCCCAGTTATTTCTGAAGAACTTGCCTCTGTTCTTTTTCATTTACAATAATGAAATTACTAAATTTAAGCTGAGTACTGAGTATGCTCATGTATGGCTATTTTTTCCTGGTAGGTGTGAACAAAACTTTTAATTTTTTTTTCCTGTTTTATTTCAGGGAAGAACAAACCCGTGAATGTCCAGACTACGTATCAGCGGGCCCCAATTCCTGCTATTTTGATCAGAGTTTCACCAGCCTTTGGAAAACATACAACATCACAGTAAAAGCCACTAACGATGTGGGCATTAATATCTCTGATCTCCATTATGTGGACATAAGAACATTAGGTAGGAAGAAAAAACCCAAATGCAAATCCAGCCTTGCATCTTGTAAGAGGTGGGCAAAGTGTGGCTGCAAGGCAGCATGAACTTCTCAAGCCTGGTTTTGTAGCTCTTAATTCCATCCGAATTCTCCTCCGTGATGCAAAAACACATTTCCCGGAGGGCTGGGAGAGTGAATGGCCACTCTTGGGAACCTGCAGGAGCAGCAGTTCACAGACCTCCCTGCAGTGTTTACAACTAAAAACACCATTTTGGAAAACCAAAAGTAGATTTCCAGCCTTGCATTTCCTCCTGTTGTCCATTCCCTACAGAAGAGGGCTGATCTTGTCTGATTGGATTATATGGGTAGACAAGGCTTGCCCTGTCACAGAGCAGGCCTGCCTGCAACTCAATAGACATGGCCTCTGGTCTGGGCAGTACAGAATATGCAAGCCAGTTTGGTGTAGTGCAGTGATACCAAACCTTGGGTAACCCAGGCGTTCTTGGACTGCAATTCCCAGAAGCCTTCACCACCAGCTGTGCTGGCCAGGGTTCCTGGGAGTTGTAGTCCAAGAACACCTGGGTTATCCAAGGTTGAGATCCACTGGGATAGTAGAGTAATAAGCTAAGGCTCAGAAGACCCAACTTTGAATCCCTGCTTGACCATGGAAACTCGCCAGGTAGAATTGCTCTTTAAATATTTAGTTAAACTCCTGTTAGGGTCTCTTTAAGTTGATTCTGACTTGACAGCAGATAACACGCACACAAATATAATATACCTGGTATGCTAAACAAGAACTGTACATCCAACATTTCTGATGTATTTTTGTAGCTCTGATGCTGCTGCTGTTTCCCTTTGGAGGAGGGGAAAAGCTGGCAAGGTGTTCAGTACTGTAATTATTTCTTGTATCATTTTCATACAATGAATTACAAAGTTGAAGGAATTAATATTAATGGATAAATTAACAGGCTCATTGAAAGGAAAGAATAGAATGGTGCACTAATCTCAGTGGAGGGAAAGTAAAGAGTTATCTTAAGAGAGAAATGGAGGTAAAATTCCAACCCTGTACCAAGTGACTCAGGCATAAATTAGGCGCAGAACTGGAACTGCTCTCAACATTGGTAGAGGTAAAAAAAAAATAAAGCAGATTGTTAATACAGATATAAAATTAGAATTAACAAAGGTATTATTAAGATTGCGAAGAAAATAAATGTCTGGTGGAAAATAAGGAAGTAAAGATGTTAAAGACTTACTATTTTGCGTAAGAGATAATAGAAAGTTATCTTGGTTATGTGCTTCGTTGTCCTTTAGTCGTGTCCGACTCTTCGTGACCCCATGGACCAGAGCACGCCAGGCCCTCCTATCTTCCACTGCCTCCCGGAGTTGTGTCAAATTCATGTTGGTTGCTTCGCAGACACTGTCCAGCCATCTCATCCTCAGTCGTCCCCTTCTCCTCTTGCTTACATTATGTGCTTACATTGTGATAATTATTTACTTTGATTGTTCTTTTTTAAAGGCATTGAAGTTTTTTTTAAAAAAAAATTACAAAGTTGATTTGGGAATGCATTTTGCCCTGTTTACCCCAGGTGCCAGATAGACCAGTTTTCCAGGACTTGGCACTCACCAAATTTTTTTAATATATCTGCCATTTCCTGCTGTGAGCATAGCTGAAGGAGGGTTTAACCCAGCACATCTGAGAGTCACTAGATCAGCTGGCACTGGTGTGGATAATACAACCTGAAATGAACGACTCTTTTAGCTCATTGTACAGAAGCTATTTTTATTGTTCTGCTTTCTTTTGATCTGCTTTGACTGGTTCACATAGCATTTTGTAAGAAATAAAGATACTGACTCTTGAACTTTCCTTTGTGTAGTAAAGCCAGACCTTCCCATGGATCTATCCCTGGAAGTAAAACAACTAAATGGTATAACATACATAGAGGCAAAATGGTCACCACCTCTGCATGCTGTCGATGCAACAAGCTGGCTAGCATGTAATTATGAAGTGAGACTGAAACCCGCTGGAGGAGAAGAATGGCAGGTAACCAGGTTGTGTGCTTTTTAAAGTGTGCTACTCCTTTGATAAGTGCTGTTAAAACAGGATGGATTGGATGCAAAGGCCAGCCCAATTTATCATTCCCTTACTTACGTAACAGACAATGGAACAAAAAAGTTTTTATTTCCAAGGTAAAGGTAAAGGTCCCCCTTGACATTTAGTCCAGTTGTGTCCGACTCCAAGCTGTAGAGCCAGCGTTTGTCCATAGACAGTTTCCGTGGTCACATGGCCAGTGCGACTAGACACGGAACGCCATTATCTTCCCATGGAGGTGGTACCTATTTATCTACTCATTACAATAGTCTAATCTCGAGATTACGAGCGCATGGACCGGAGTGATGAGCGCCCCAACATCAAATAGGGGGTTAGGTCCCAGTGGATGGCCTCCACTTTAGCTTTAAAAATGCTGCAAATTGGTCAGGTGAGATACTAGGGGGAGGCCAATCACTATGACCAATTCCGGATAGATTGCGTACTATGCGGAATAATTCCGCCTGCTGGTTGGATGCTTCGCTTATCCGGACAGTGAAGTAAGCTTTCTTAATAGAGCAATTAAATAAATGGGATTTGTTAATTCATCATTTATGTAAATACCATTGATCCAATGGGTTCACAGTACTCTGAATTTATAATTAGATTTAACCCGTGAACTGTGAAGCAATGGGATCTCATTCTACAGAAAGTAAAAGAAAATAATATATTAATTTTTCCTGCCAGCCCAAATGACTCAAAATACTGTGGGAGAAATAAAAGTGGCACACATTTCCAGTTCCCTCATCTAAAATGTCCATTGAAATGGCTCTAAAACTGAGTGGCTAGTTAGGTCTTGGTTCTTTAAAAATGGCCCTGGGCAACATGTAGGCTCAACCAAACAAATCCTAGCAGCCATGGTAAATAGAGGGCGAGGGACCTGCAAATATGGAAGGTGACCACGAGATACGGCCATAAGGTAGATGACAAGGCATGGTGGACTACAAGACATAGTTATTGAATCAAATGTCAAGTTCACTTGGTCTTCTGTTTGTTTTATTTATTTATTACAAGATTGATTACCCTGGCCTTTGATCTTAAAAGTACTAGGATGCCCAGAAGAGATAAATAATACATAAAACCCTGCCAAATGCTCCAGATGTTCTTATAATTGTAGAGACTTTGCTTGGATGTCATATTTTGAAAATGTGGAGGCCCTTCTCATTGTCTTCTCCTGCCTTTGTTTTTCCCCAGACTCATTTCGTTGGCAAGCAGACATATTATAAAATGTCTCAGTTGGGGCCAGGAACAAAATACATATTTCAGGTTCGCTGTATAAGGGACCATGGGGAAAAGAGTAAATGGAGTCCAGAAAGATACATCCAGCTGCGCAGTGGTGAGTCAAAATCACTAATTTGTAAAAAACTTTTTTTTAACAAAACACAAGAGGAGCTAGCATTTGAGTAAAGTATGTAGCAGAGGGACTGCAAACTTAATATCTTAGTGGTTCATGATCACAGGTCCCCCCAGATGTTCTTAGGCTGCAACTCTCAGAAGCCTTCGCCATTTGCTGTGCTGTCAAGGGCTTCTGGGAGTTGTAGTCCAAGAACATCTGGGGACCCAATGTCGTGGACCATTGCCTTAGAGCCAAATTGCATATTGTATCTAAACACATCTGATAAAAACCAGTCTTACAAGCCAAGCAGATAATGAAGAATGGTTGGCAGGGAGAAATGTTGATTTAATGCTTCGCTTACGCAGCTTCTCTACCCCACCTCCACTAGATCCTTTGAGGGGGTGGATGCCAGCTGTGGGCACATTCCCTAGACAGAACGGGGCAGGTTCATTTCATTTTTCCTTGCTTTTCATTTTTCCATCCTTAATCTCATTCTGCCCTGTTTCCAAACCAATTCATTCCATTCATCAACCTGTGCTTTTTGGCTTGCAGTGTTTGCAAGTTGCTTCATAAAAGGAGAAAGCTTTAGTTATCCCTTGCAGACTTGAGATGCTTGTCATGACATAATCAAGAAAATGGTCATAGTTTTTTTGTTTTTTTATACTCCTAACCCCACACTCTCTGGTGTGTAACCACCGACTCACATGGGCTTCACTGACTTTTTCCTCCATTGTTTTAGGCCAACCTCCGGGGAAGCCAGAAATATTAAGATGTCGATCTCCTGAGAAAGAAACCTTTACTTGTTGGTGGAAGCCTGGTTCTGATGGAGGCCTTCCTACCAATTACACTCTGCTGTATAACAAGGAAGGGTAAGGAGAAACTAATGGCAGGAGGTTCCCACAGAGTAATTTCTAAATAAAAACAGCACAGAGTCTTTGGGTACCCTAAAGCAGTGGTCCCCAACCTTTTCTGAATCGTGAACCAGTTTTGCTTGGGGGGCAGGAGAGCATCCATGGGGAGGCACCCGTGTGTGTATGCATGGGGAGGCGGGGCACCCATGCCTGGGTGCATGGATGAGGCATCTGTGTGCATGTGGGGGTGCATGTGTGTGTCTGTATGTGTATGTGGGGGAGGCCTACGTGCATGGATGGGGGGCATCGTGGGGGCGGGAGATCTGTCTCCACGGCCCGGTCCTGCCAATGCCTGGTACAAGGCCACGAACGAGGGGTTGGGGACCCTGGCCCTAAAGAATAACAGATTTATGGGCAAAATTCTCCCAAGGCTTGGGCAGGGGACAAATGCTGTCATTGTGCTGTGCACCACTGCTGTTACAAAGGAACAGACCTCATAGCAAGAAGGACCTCTCTAGAGCTAGTGAAGCCTACATGCCTGCTTCTGAGGAACCCATCTTCAAAGGCAGGCATTGTGGGTAAGTGACCCAAGAGACTGTCTGTGCAAATATGGCACAGACACTCTCCCAGGCATCCTATCCGCAATGCTGTGCATTGGTGGTTGGGAACCACTGATTGGTGGGGTCAGTGCTTCCCAACCTTGGGTAACCCGGGTGTTCTTGGACTGCAACTCCCAGAAACCCTAGCCAGCGCCGCTGGTGGTGAAGGCTTTTGGGAATTGCAGTCCAAGAACGCTTGGGTTACCCAAGGTTTGGAATCATTGTTCTAAGGATACCTGAGAGCAAAGCATATGAGGCCTGGCTAGCTTTGAAGAGATGACGCATGATCCAGCAGTTTCTCTGCTGCCAGTGACCAGAAGAGGAAAAGAGCTGCCACAGCTCTCCAAGCTTGCCAGAATCCAGCTCCAGAGAACCTACCCCACTGCTTCCCGCCTCAGTATCTTGTTGCGGTGGGTAGAGAGGCCAGTTAAGATCTCTGGAGCAGTAGCTAGGGGCTGTTTTGGTTTATTTGGTCTGTGCTGTGCTGTCTCTTGTGCCATGGGGTTTGAGGTAAGCCATTCACTCTGTCTAACAAAAGGGCCAGTTCTACTTATTACAAAAAAATTTGTGCACCATATCCTACTTCACTATATTTATCAGGTTTTTATCCACAAACGTGGGTGAGATGAGGATGTTTATTGGGATGTAAATGCTAAGGCTCAGAAGGCTTTGAAGTGCAAGAAGTACAGGCTAATAATTACCTTAAGAGTTGCAATTTATAAAATAGTTTGGTGATAATAGAGAAATCGTTGCATGTGGTTTGACACATATCATGCATTATAAAACATCACCTTTGTTTAGTCCACAGGATGTAGAGTTTGACTCTCTTGTTGAATCATTCATTATTCATTGATTTTGCAGTGGACTCTGCCTTTGGGAGGGCAGGATGGGCTGAAGTTCACTGATAGTTTATTTGAATAGAACCTTAGGTGATAACAAGTGATGTGTCCTGGATACCATTCTAGCCCTGTGGATGTGCTCTCATTATTTTCACTTCACTCCTACCAACAAAAATGTGCCTATTCTGTGGGCCTGATGGAGTCAATTCTGGTTGGCAACAGCTGCCAGCAAGATAAGTTTGCTAGCCTGTAAAATGCCAGAAGCCTCTGTATTGTTTTGGTTTTAAGGGCAACCAACTAACATAGCTACCTTTCTGGAAATAATTTCTCTGTTTCTGTTTTTCAGAGAGAGGAGATACTATGAATGCCCAGACTACACAACAGCAGGACCCAACTCTTGTTATTTTGATAAAAAACATACTTCGCTTTGGATAACATATAATTTTACTGTAAAGGCAATTAATGAGATGGGGAGTACAGTATCCGACCCTTATTATGTGGATGTGGCTAACATAGGTAGGTAGTTCAAACAGTGCAATTGTAGATCTCTGGCAAAGCAATCTAAACATCCTGAGTTGTGGGTCAGTATTTTATGTGTATCAGCCACAACCCATGCATGGTGGCCAGTCGTACTTCTTACTGAACCTTGTGCTTTTGAGGCCTGCTTGGGACTGCAACAAGGATGGGTCGTTTTTGTCAAGCTTCTAGTGTGTCACACTATGTGGCTCATGAGCTGCATTCAGTATGATGGGTCACATAGTGTAAGCTTGCCATGGTTTCCTTGCATGGACAGTTATGCACTTGGCTGCTTCCACAGTCACTTATATACATACACATATGCATATACATACATGCACACGCCCACACACACGTATGTATGGATGTGTGTATGTGTGTGTGTATGTATATACACACACATACACACATATACATATATATATACATATACAGTACATATACATATACATACATGCATATACATATACAGATAGATAGATAGATAGATAGATAGATAGATAGATAGATAGATAGATAGATAGATAGATAGATAGATAGATAGATAGATAGATAGATAGATAGATAGATAGATAGATAGATAGATAGATAGATAGATAGATAGACACACACACACACACATAAATGCTGCATACAGTTAAATAAGAATGCCATGCATTGACAGAGCAGAATTTTGATTTAGTTTTGTTTTTTTCATAAATATCTCCTCTGCCTAAATGAACAGATGAACAGAAAATGTGTAAGCATCCTCTTTGTCCCAGCGCGCTCCCTGTTGCATGCTTCGTCATACACTGGTTGCAAGATTGGTCACACAGCTAGTCATAGAATGGGGAACTTACTGGAGCTGAGAAACACTCTCTTGGTTCCTCTTCCCCACTGCTTTTAGACAACTGGGCACTAGTGACCTTCATATTTAGAATAGAAAGAACTTCAAGAAAAGAACATTTAAGCTGTACAAAAGCAAGAGTGACAGTACTGGTCATCCAGGCTGCAGACTTTGAGAGCTCTAGAACTCATTTGAATCCTCTGTCTTTAGCCATGTTCACCTTGAACCAAGACACCTCTTCCCACATTAGGGTTTTAGTTTGTTCCTCTTCTTTTTTTAATTGGAGATGCTTATCTTTAAGACATATAGGGCAGGCTGATACAACATTTCTCTCTCCTTGATGGGAATTCATTGAATTTGGCCAGGACAGACGGCTTAAATTTCTGTTTCCATTCATTTTTTATAAGACTTTACCAAAATTCTCATATTCAGGATGGAAATAATTTAAGATTTTTAAAATCTGAGTTGAGAAGAATGAAAAACTGACCAATTTTCCTATCCCTAATTCCATTCTTAAGTCTTATAGAATCTAATTGTCTGTGGTTATGCCTTGATTACTAGCAACGGTGTTTGATAAAACACTGCCCCTATTTTGTTTCTGCGTTGCCCCTTGAGAATGCAATTTAAAAACTTTGTTACTCAGCACAAAATGAAAGCAATCCGTTTGAAGGAACCACTTACTTAGAGGGACCTTTTGTCCCCAACAGAATGGCAGCCAAAAGGAAGTCAATGCAGCATAGCCCAGCTGTCATGTTTGTCAAGCAGAAAAGGTTCATTTCATTTCATGTAATGGGGAAGAAAAGAAGAAGGATCATCCATTGATACTTTGTGCGTTATGTGTGAAGAGTCTCTCTGTTCTTATCTGTTTCGCCAGTTTTCAGCTGAAAACTTTCCGATGATTTATTTTTCAGTTCAACCCGATCCTCCAGAAAACCTGTCTCTGCAATTTGAGAAAAAAGTATATGGAGAATACCTGCTGTTGAACTGGGATCCACCTTCGCTGGGTGACGTCAAATCTGGCTGGCTAACCCTTGAATACGAGTTGCACATAAAGCCTGAAGAAGGACAAGAGTGGGAAGTAAGACAAATATTAGCTCTTGGTAGCCAAATAGTCTCTGTTCTGCTTACTTCATAGATCATATTACAAAACACTATAAGAAAAGCAACACAACAAAATAACCCTTCCTAGGCAATGTCCCATTGTGCTGTTTATGAAAGATTAAGTTGCACACCATATCATACTATATATCTTTAGAATTTCATTCAAAATATGCTTTTATTTATCTGTTAACTTTCATCAAAGTCTGTTAAAACTAGTACAACATCATATAAAACAATACTCCTGAGAGTTTAGAGGCAAATGTCCATGCTGACAATGGCCAGATGAAAGGTGGCAAGTTATTTGTTTCTCTTGCCTGTTTTTTTCACCTATCCCATATATTTATAAAATTATGGTGTGTCATCTTTTAAATAAAAAATATGAGGGTGACTATGCGGACACTTAGCCTTCCATTTGGTGTCCTGCAGTTTCGCTCCTAAAGACAGAGACTATCACTTTGCTGGAATGAACCAGCCTGTCCCCATGCACCTTTCTGGCACCTGTCAGGGGTTTCTAGATTTTTTGGTACTCAGGTAGGATCACTCTGTTTTGGTTCATTTCCAGCAGAATGGCTGGAAATGAACCAAAAATTAATGTTCCTGTTGAACTGCCAATATCGTGAAGTGGCTTAAGAAGACAAGCACTTCAGGATAGTGGCAAATTACTGTAAAATCTCTGTGGAGGGGCTGAAGAAGTGGTGTGGGGAATAACTGTATTAGGGCAGTGTATATATGGAAGGATGTGGTAGCGCTGTGGATTAAAACCGCAGAAGCTTCTGTGCTGCAAGCTCAGAAGACCAGCAGTTGTAAGATCGAATCCACGCAAGGGAGTGAGCTCCTGTCGCTTGTCCCAGCTCCTGCCAACCTAGCAGTCCAAAAGCATGTAAAAATGCGAATAGATATAGGTACCACCTCGGTGGGAAGGTAACAGCATTCCATGTCTAGTCACGCTAGCCACGTAACCACGGAAACTGTCTATGGAGAAACGCTGGCTCTATGGCTTGGAAACAGGGATGAGCACCGCCCCCTAGAGTTGGACACGACTGAACTAAATGTCAAGGGGAACCTTTACCTTTACCTATATACACTGTATCAATTTCAAAAAACAAATGCCCAAATGGAAAAGTTCTTCCTGAGAACAGGAGAAGACAAGAGGGGAAATAAGGGCAATTAAAAAATACAATCAAATATCCTCTTCATTGCGCTTTCCTGTCTTCTCTCACTTCCAGAAGAAAGTTTTTCATTTGGCTTTTCTTTTCTCAAAGTGATGCAGTGTATTTGCACTGTCCTATTACATTATAAACAATTTTTTTCACTACCTTGGCCCCCTCCACAGAGCCAAAGAAGTGTTTAATTTGCCAGTACTGTGAATTTTCACTCTTCTTAAGCCACTTCAGGATACTGGCAAATTGACAGTGGGCTGGCGTGGACCAAATTGGATTGCCTGAGGTCCGTATTCTATTTGGATGCAAGGACCACACCAGATGGCATACTGAGCCTCCAAGTGAGCCTGTTCAGCTTACACTAGCTGGCCTCAAAATAGATATGTAGGCAAGCCTTAAGTGTTCTTTGCTGATGCTCTTGTTGAGAAGTACCTCTTATTTTATTAGTTTCTGTGTTCTCTATGTATTTCCAGAAAATATTTGTCGGGCAAAGAACAACGTATAAGATGTTTAGTGTAAATCCAGGAGAGAGGTACATTGCACAAGTTCGGTGCAGGTCAGACCATGGCTCTTGGAGCGAATGGAGTCCTCAAAGTTTTATTAAGCTCCAAAAAGGTGAGAATAGAAATAGTTAATGAAGTCACTGACAAGTTTCATCTGGTGTGGTTTATTAAAAGCTTGAGAGTTGCTAAATAGAAATAAGAAGCTACTTGTTACTGGCCAGTATCCTTATAGAGACCTTCACTGTCAGAGCACGAGTGACTCACATGCAATGAGATGAAGTCACATGCTCCCCAAAACCAAAAAAGAAACCTTTAGTAGTGGCAATTTGCCACTGTTGGGGATGTCTTTCCTGCTGCATCAGTAGCACCTTGCAAATGGATGCTGGTAATTCTTTTTTGGAATGACAACCACAACATAACAGAGTTGCATTGACCACTGCAGTATAATGAAGAATAAGGTCCCTTCTTTTGCAGTGTAAGTATAACTATGTTTGACTAAAATCCAAATGCAAAAATAGCCGATACCTTTATAGACCTCTAAAAAATTATCACACAAAAAATGGAGCTTTCATGGATTAAACACCACTTCATTAGAATTGTACCAGTGTGGAGAACTTAAAAGTCTAAAACTTAAAGTCCAATTACTTCTATATGTACAAGACTGTGATTTCACTAACTAGATGCATTTTTTAGCAAAGGCCAGTAGTTTGTAGGATTCCAAATTTGTTAAAAAATAACTAAACCATCATCATCATCCTGTGCTGTTAAGTCAATTCTAACTTACAGTGACTCCTTTCAGGGTTTTCTGGGAGAAATACTCAAAAGTAGTTTACCATTCTCTAATTGTGGGGATGTCCTGGGACTATGCAACTTCCCCCTGGTCACACCAGCTGGCTCTTTTCCCTAAGAGGCACGAGAGAATCGAATTCCCAACCTCTGGCTCCTCAGCCAGATAGCTAAACCACCGAACTATTCATCCAACTATAAAAGAACTAGAAATAGTTATTTTAGGTACTATTTATTTCCAAATGATAGAAAGTAAATTTTAAACTTTTTTTAAAAGTTCAGCTAAAACATTACCAAAATAAGCAGCAAGCTACATAACATGTAATAAAATGAGTTACTAAAATTTCTAGCAGGGACGTAGTGGCGCTGCGCGCTAAACCGCAGAAGCCTGTGCTGCAGGGTCAGAAGACCAAGCAGTCGTAAGATCGAATCCATGCGACGGAGTGAGCTCCCGTCGCTTTGTCCCAGCTCCCGCCAACCTAGCGGTTCGAAAGCATGCAAATGCAAGTAGATAAATAGGGACCACCTCGGTGGGAAGGTAACAGCGTTCCGTGTCTAAGTCGAACTGGCCATGTGACCACGGAAGATTGTCTTCGGACAGAACGCTGGCTCTATGGCTTGGAAACGGGGATGAGCACCGCCCCCTAGAGTCGAACACGACTGGACAAAAATTGTCAAGGGAAACCTTTACTTTTACCTTAAAATCTCTAGCAACATTGATCATAACAAGCAGGGGGGGCTTTGTAATGATTATTGACAACTCATCTGCCTTTAGAAAGACAGGAATATTTAGCTTGTTTTTTAAAAAAATAAAGATAGGACCTAACATGAGTTCTGCTATACTACTATACCATAGTTCATGCTTTCTGGTTTTGAAAGCTAAGCAGGGTCTGGCCTCACTAGTGGGTGACTATCAGGTGATACCAGTGATGTCCAGTAAGAACTCTGCCTGGAACTCTGAAAAATTATTGCTGCCAGTCAGAGATGAGAATATTGGACTTAGTGGACCAATTATCTGAATTAGAGATGGACACAAACCATCGGTTTGGCAGTTCATGCTGGTTGGTTTATCAAACAGTTGTTCAGTGGTAAGCCCTGCCTCCTCCAGCAGGAGCCCACTCAGCACCCAGAGGAGGTGGGAAAGGGATACCAAGCTGCTGCCTCCCAGGGGATGTCTGCCTGAGGAGGCGGGGTTTTGAAGCACCAAACACCTGTTTGGCTGATGAACAAACCAGCCAGAATCACCAAACTGGCAATTCTTGGTCATCTCTAGTCTGAATCGAAACTGCATTTGCTCCTGAGCCTGTGAGGTTATAGTATTAGAATGGAACTGAGGAAATGCCAGTCTAGCTCAGTATGGCTATAAAGGTCACTGGATGAATTTTCCCAACTTATTGCACCTCAGCCTAACCAACTTCACAGGACTGTTGTGGAGATACAAGGATAATGAGGTGTCACTTAACACTGTTGTGTAGTTTTTTAAAGCGTAAAGCAATCAACTGTAATTGTGTAAGATTTGAACTCTCCTTGTTTCCCCCCCAGAGGTCAGACTGAAGGATATTCTCGTTTGGATTTTTGTGGCCTGTTTGTCATTCGCAGTATGTTTGATCTTGATCTGGACGCTGGCACTGAAGCGAACTAAGTAAGTTGCCACTTTTGAATCTGCATAAACACAAGCACATTTGTGTGTGTGTGTGTGTGTGTTCTTTGTATATTAGAAAATAGGAGGGCAACCTAGCTCTCTCTGAAGAAATAGGAATACCCAGATGGTCAAGATTAAAAGCTGTGTCTGATTATAGTCCTAGTCATTCTGAAGTTTGCCAATCAGCCAAAGCAAAAGAAAAACCACCACCACCACCTAATCTATTCAGATGTATTCATTCATTCATTCATTCATTCATTCATTCATTCATTCATTCATTCATTCAGGTGAGTTGTAGGCTCTTCCTCCAGACTAGATAAATGTTGGGACCTCTCACATGACTAATATTAATAATTTTGGAAGTGCAGACTGGAAGGGATCTTAGGGATCATCAAGTCCATCCCCTGTCATGGAGATGCAATGGGGAATCTTAACTCCCAACCCCAACCACTGAGCTATCCAGCAGTTCTCCTTGGTTTCAGTAGACTTTGTTCCCCCAGACCTACATAGGCACCATTCTTTAAAGAAAAAAGTTTCTACCTTAAGAATAGAGGGCACCAAGACTATCCAGTGTTATTGCAGATATTTTAATGCACTTGGCTTGAGAATTTAGGGTCAATATTATAAATGGGAAAACTTAGGGGAAGCCAAACTTCTGCTTCCTAAAACCAAAAATGCATGACCAACTTTGCAAGCTTGTGTTCCTCCTTCAATGTCTCCTTTTAAATCTCGTGGCCAAAGGAGAACTACAGGCTAAATGCGTGTCAACTGTTCCTACTATTTTTCTTTAAATAGGAGCCACAGTGGGAGGGAAGGTGGAATGGGAGTCAAAAAGAATGAAGACTTCCCTCCAGTGGCAAATAGCAGCTTGAAATATGAATGCATGAAACCCACAGCTAGTGGAAAGCATCTGTCTGAGGCCAAGACTTTATTTTGTGGAGTTACAAGCACAAAATTCTGGGGGCACAATTCATATCTTCCAAGAGATTTTCCCCAGTTCTGCTATTCAGGACCTTTTAAAATGAAGATGCCAAGATCTGAATCTTGGACCTTTTGCCTATGAAGGGTGTGTGTGAACTGGCGTCCTACTGAGCTATAGCTGCTCCCCGCTCAGCAGGCTAGGGTTGATATCCAGCAATTGTTCAAATCCAATAACGGTGTTTATGGTAAATGTGCACCATACAGGGGTGGATGTGTAAAAATACCTTATTGGAAGGATGCTCATGCAGCTAAAATGGCAAGTAAGAGCTACTCCTACCTTACAGCGTGTTTTTGTACTGTGCTCTATCATTTGTAGTTGGCGGAAGAGCCACCTGGATCTTGTAAGCTTTTGCTTTGCAGGCAAAAGGCCACCTTCCCCCAACCTGGAATCCTCTGGAAATGTTGAATTACAACTCCCATGATCAATGTGTGGAATGCTGGGTGTTGTAGTGCAACACACCTGGATGCTGGGGAATGTGGCTCAAAGGTGTTCCAACAGGCACAGTAATCCTTCATTCTTTCATTCCCCCCCCCCAAAAAAGGGACACATGGGACATAACAATATTCTAAATATAAATGTTATTATAGCTGAAAATAAATTACATGGCAATATTTTAAAAACTGAATAAAGTGCATATTAATATTACTGAATGGTTGTTTAAAACAATTGAAATCCACATTTAATTCAAAAAGTTTCATGTCCTTCACTAAGATGCCTTCATTGACAGCCAGTCACCTACCAAAAACTTGCTTGAAAGGTGTTTGGCTATCCTCAGTTATAATTCATTCTAATAAAATGTTCTGTTTCCTGAGAATGGTTTATTGTTGGCGGTTCCGAACAAGAGCTTCCATGTTGACGTAACCCAACTGCTCCTCTTTGTCTCTCCTCCTTTTCTTAGCATGGTGGCTCGCATTCTGCCACCCGTACCGGGTCCCAAAATAAAAGGCTTTGATGCCCAGCTATTAGAGGTGAGTGTTTTCCATGCTTCCTGCAGAAAGTATGAATAGGGAACATGGTTAGAAGTATTCCTCTCTTCTAACTAAAGGGACACTTCTGTCGCTGCTTGTTTTCAGAACTCAGAACAAATCCAAGACCTAAAGCTGCCACAGCATAAGTATCAAGCTACCATATTTTTTGCTTCATAAGACACACCTCTCCATAAGACGCACCAAATTTTTAGGAAAAGAAAACAGGAAAATAAAAATCTGTTTTCTTCTCCTAAAAATTTGGTGAGCCTTAAGGAGAGGTCCGTCTTATGGAACACACCCTAGGACCCTTTGGAGGTTCACCCTGTCCCCCCAGGGGCCAGAGGGGGCGAAATCACCACCTTCAGGGACTCTTCTGAAGCTTCCGAAGTCTCAAAAGAGTCTCAGAAGGTGGCAATTTCGCCCCCTATGGCCCCTTGTGGGGCAGGGTGAACCTCCAAAGGGTTCTAGGGTCTGTTCCAGGACCCTTGCATGGCTCCCCCCACCCCCCACGGGGCCTGCGGGGGGCAAAATTGTCAGCTTCTAGGACCTTTTCTGAGGCTTAAAAGGCTCAGAAAACGTCCTAGAAGCTGGCAGTTTCGCCCCTGATGGCCCCGTGGGGCTTGGGGGGAGCCTTGCAAGGGTCCTGGAATGCTCACTGTGACCCTTGCGAGGCTCCCCCCACGGGGCCAGTGGGGGCGAAATCACCAGCTTCTCTCCATAAGACGCACAGACACCCCCCCACACTTTTTTTGGGGGGGAAGTGCGTCTTATGGAGCAAAAAATATGGTACATTTGACATTAGTCCCCCTTGAGAAGACATACCTCTTTCTAAGAGCCAGGGTGGGAGAGAGGGAATAGTTTGTGGACATGGGGGGTTGCTTCAACCCTTTGTTCTCCATTGCTGTTCTCATCCAAATCAGGGTCCCTGTGCATGATGTTTGACTTTGGGCTAAGACTTCCACTGGAGGCTCCATCTCCAGACTTCAAGGACCCCAGGATGGGGAAGAAGACCATTCAATCCTAGTTTCAGTTGGAGTTAAAAGCCTAGTTTCCTTGGCTTTTAATGCATCAAATTATGCAGGCTGGCTGGCCAGCCAGCCACTGACTGGAGCCACCCTTTCAAAAGTTTTTAAGGGCCCAATTTCTGCTATTACTAACCTACTGCTAAGAACGGCAACGGTAGTGACAATTATAATAATGCTTAACATTAACAGCATTATTGATGTCATTGATCTTATTAAATACTATTTTAGACCTATGTATGCTGCATGTCCAGATGTTAAAAATACGTAATACAAATGTTACAGTCATTCTTAGTATAATACTATGTGTGTATCACTTCAGGCAGGAAAAACAGAAGAACTGCTGAGTGCTCTGGATTGCCAGGGTTTCCTTCCGACTTCAGACTATGACGACCTTCTGGTGGAATTTCTGGAGATAGATGAGAGTGAAGATCAGCAGCTAATGCCAAGTTGTCAAAAGTGTCATCCCAATAAAAAGTCACACCATGAAACGGACAGCGACTCTGGCAGAGGCAGCTGCGAGAGTCCTTCCCTCTTGTCAGAGAAACGGAAGGACACCAGGAATCTAGTAGAATTGAAAACACAAGATACCAAAGAAATGCAAATGAACAGTGGTATAAAAAGTGCACAGGAAGTCCCAGAGACAGACTTTGAAGGGCCAGTATCCTGGCTTAGCAGTGGTGGACCACGGGCATCCACATGGCCTGGAGTTCTGCTTCTTAACTGTCCAACTCCAAAATGTTCCTATTGTGACAATACAGGAGTACGTAAAATGGCACTCAGTGCCTCAAATATAAAGACGTCGCCTCCTCTGATGGGAAGGGAAGAAAAAAGTCTTCATTTACAATTGCCTACACCCACTGAAACTGTTCATAAAGGAGTACCAACCCAATTGGAAGATGCAGCAAAGTTTCCCCAAAGTGTTCTCAATGACCAAGGAACATCATGGCCACTCCCTCCAGACAGGGCACTTCCCTTATCCACAAAGCTGATGGATTATGTAGAAGTTCACAAAGTCAGCCCTGAGGGAGCACTGGCTGTTTTGCCGAAACAGAAAGAAAAGGAGGGCAAAACAGAAAAGCATCTGGTTCCCGGAGATACAAATGAATATACCAGGGTTTCGACCGTTGTTGCCAACCATATTCTGGTATTATTTCCAGATCCCAAAACTGACGCTTTGCCTCCCTTTCAGGAGCCACCAAAGGAGGCCGCTCAGAACTCTCAGCCGCACCAACCAGAAAAAAATTGGAGCTATTGTTTCACAGCTCCAAGTTCAAGCAAAATCCAGAGTGCTGGCTTAGACTACATGGATCCAAATAATTTTATGCCTACTCTGAATTAATTGAAAAGTGGGCTTAGCCTTCTACAGGTAACACTACAAGTAAAATAATCACTGTCAGCACAAAGTCGCTCATTTTACTTAACTCGGTTGTATCTCACACCTTTGTATGCTTTGTATTCAAAATAGGCTGAGAGATTATTCAAGATCATTTCATTTCTATGGTAGATTTTTAGAGCTATTTTTGTGAAGAGTCATTTACGGGAATTTAAAAAGTGAACACTATAGTTTTTATTTTATTTTTTTAAACACAGCCCGCCTGTTTCTGACATTCAATATTAAGAGTGGATTTGTGCAATGCATGAAGAAAATGGTTATTATGTAATGTCCTTGGTGAAGGAATGTGGGCTAACATTTAGAAATACTGTGAAAAGTGATAGAACAATCAGATTCTCTGACTACTACACCAATAATATCTGTTTTTGGCACATGTGCCACAATCCAAATGCAGAAACACTTAGAGGCCACTCCAGTTTAAGACCTGCAGCATATGTGGAATTGTCATACTTCTGAAGAAGAGCTTTTTCCTCTCAATCGGAGTTCAGTCCTCACTCTGTCAGTGGTACTCCTGCCCACAGTGCCCGACTGTGGCATCTAGGATTATCTGGTTAACTGCATCCCATTCTTTCAGATTTCACATCTAAAACTTGTGACCGGAGTATGAGTCCTTGTGACATCTCAGGTGGAGGCTCTTATGATGTTAAACCATGCCAGGACAGGTGCATCAAGAAGGTTTATGAGTCATGATGCTGGTGCTGACACTGCAAGTCCAACATAAATATGGCAGCCATCATGGTAAGCCAGTGAACCCTGGTGCCAGCTGGAATGGGTGGGATAATTGCTACCTCACAGTCAAAGATTCCCAACCTAAAGTTCTATGAAAGCATAGCAGTTCCCCAAAATGTCAGCTGACTTCCTGAGACTCATCAATCTTAGTGAAATGGCTATGATAACAGTATCCTTGTTGCATAGTACAAAGTTGTGCAACATGATTTCATCCCTTAACATAGAAGGTAGACAGAGCCTGATCTGATGAAGGATAGTGGCAGTACTTTTCCAGCAAACTCCAGGCAGTTATCCTTGTAATTACCCACAATGCCTCAGATCAACAAAGCATTGCCCTGGGGCATTATGGATTAGTGAAATGCCTGTTTCTGATTGTCATTGGGGTATTGGATGGGGTGCTCAACCATGGGCCTTGTGTAGTTTCTCAAGAGCACCACCAACTGATGATGGATGTCCTCTGTGTCATCATCTGGTCACTGAAGACCAATAGGTGCTGTTGCTTCAGTAAAATTGACCATATAAGATAGAATGAACACAAGATAGAAAAAAAATATGTAACAGGCTGGCCACTGCTATTATTCCTACTGTTACACTAAGACATCACTAGTGAAAAATTGCATATTCATTTCATGTTCTATGGTACACATTTAACAGATTTTAAAGCCTCATATAGTTTTTTACTATTATATTTTTTCTGTTTTTTTCTATTTTAAAAGAATCCTAGTTTTGTGAGCTTTTTAAAACCTATACAAAGTGTTGTATATAAAATCTAATATATTGATGATAGTTCTAGCTGGGAGTAAAACAAATCTATATCTATTTGACTGCTTTGTTTTGCTGTGATAAATTATTGGTACTACTGCTAATAATAATGTGCCATCAAGTCAATTCTGACTTACGGTTACTCTTTTTCAAGGTTTTCCAAGCAGAGAATTCACAGGTTTACCCTTCTCTCCTTCTGGGAGCACTCTGGGATTGTGCAGCTAGCCCAAGGCTACGTAGGCTGGCTTATAGGAGGCACAATGAGGAATTGAACTCCCAACCTCTAAACCACTGAGCTATCCAGCCAGCCTGTTGTATACCAGAGATGGGTGATTTGTAAGCCTTTAGATACTGTCAGACTACAATTTCCATTATTAGGGCTCATCAGCAAGTCCAATAATGATTAATGCTGGGTGTTGTAGTCGAACAACAGTCTGGAAAGCCCACTCCTATTGTACACATTTTAAAAAAAAATCTTCTCAGACTTATTACAACCAAACCCCTTTGAAACCAGTATCCATACTTATAAGTGTGTCAACATTTGGATGAATCAGGAAGTGGAATCTAGACTCATCCGTTCCTGTAATCAGAGCTTTGAAAGTTTACTTTTTGGGTGATAGTTCCCAGGATCCTCTAGCTTGCAGATTCTGGGAGCTGCAGTCCAAAAAGTAACTTTTTCAAATGCAGCCTCAAAATGGTATGAATTGCCCTACGACAAGTTTCAATTTCATATGCTGCCTTATTGTACATACTTCAGTGTCTACTTTAATACAAAGCTTATGTATTTTTGCAGACTATTTTTGTGGAATTATAAATATATACTATTTAGTAATTTCCAAAACATATTTACTTAACCAAAAGTTGTATTGCCTCTTTCCTGCCTGAGAGCAGATCATAGAAGAGGGTGAATGCAGTTTTTATAATGAAAGTCTTTTGCTATAGGGATAATGTAGAATTCGTGTCAACTTGTGGTGGTTTTCTTGTCTTAGGACTTCAGTCCTTCTTGCCATATCAAATGGATTTGCAGGATGTATTTGTCCAAATATTTCAGAGATATACCATCCCATTGAACCCTCCACAGCTGCTTTGACTATGTCAAAACTTTGAAATGCCAAGTATACCAGACTTGTACCATAAAGATGTGGAGGTACAGCCTCTGCATCTGTGTCTGGCATAACAGTGTCACAAAGTGGGAAGCTATCAGTCAATCAGTAGTATAGCTGGATGTTCTGGTTTGTTTGCCTGTTTCTGCCATCTTTGCCTCTCATTCTATGAGCTATTGAGGTACCGTATATAGCAGCCACAGGAAAGGTGAGAAATCTCTAGGACCTAGGATTAGGTAGGCTTTTCATTTGCTCACACATGTTCTTGTTATGTTCTCCTATATCAACATGTGTTGGATCCAGCTGTTGGCAAACCTGTGCTAGAAATTCAAATCCACAGCTGGGCAGTTTGTGGCACTCCAGATGTTACTGAACCACAACTACTGTCTTCTTCATCATTGGTCATGCTGGCTAGGCAGATGAGAGTTGTCATCTAGCATCACCAGGAGGTTCTCAAGTTGCCAGCGTTTGCCCAGTTCTAAATTACAAAAGCTCACAAAGACAACTGCCTTGTCAAAGCCAAGGTGACTGAATGTCCAACACAAACTAAACTTTTTTTGTGGCTGTTGCAGTCAGAAATCATTTTGGGCCCACACCCCTGGGAAGAAGAAGGGAAAGACGGAGTCTTAGCCAAATGCTAACTGAGGGCGGGATGCTTCTTTTGATACAGAACAATGATAGTGAATATATTCTATTTGTTCAAGACCTGTATATCTATAGCTCTGTGGGTATGGATACATCAGGACATATAATCAAGTTTTTAATATGTAGATAAGAATGAACGCTTTGTTGAATAATGTCTTTCCTATAATAAGGACAGGGAAGGCAAGGGGTCATGCTTGCAAGTAAATTGAGCTGGTATTTCTCCTCCAGGTCATGGCACAAGTTGCAGTTCCCTGGACTGGCTGATACAAGTATGCCTTTACCAGCTGGCAATGGGGAATTTGGGGGGGGGGGGGGAAGATGACCAAACAAGAGAATCCTAATCCACCCTAATCTTGTATTGTGTCCTGCCAGCACTTGACTACTTCCTGCAGTGTCAGTAGCTAGAAGATGGGGGGGATGGAATTACACTGAAGCCTTGGTAGGTCTCTGATTTCCAGGTATTTAAAGTAAGCCTGCCAGTTGGGCTTGGAAAAGTAAACTACACCCCCTTCCAAACTTGAGAAAAATTGAGGGAGGGGAGTTTAGTGGGCCCAAACAAGATTTTAGCATGATGATCGTTCCAGGTTCTCTGTTGTCCCATCTGCTTCTGAGTTTTCTCCACTCCTATACTGTTCACCGGGCTACTTATTCCAGCAGTAAATCAATCCAAATAGAATAAAATTAGGGGTGTGTGATGCTTTTTATTCAATATATTAAGGAAGTATGCAGACTCTCATTGAAGTTCTGTGTTTCTTGATTGTGTTTGTATAGCTTTGTTGAACTACCCATGTGTGCTATTGTTTTTTAGTGTTATTTGTAGGTGTAGTCTATCAGTAATGACTGCTCACTGAAATGCCATTTGCAGCTTTTTTTTCTGTGGTGGCAACTTCTGAACCATCCTATACCCAAAACTCACCTTAATGAAGCCGACGACACTTTATGGCTGCAATCCTAAGTACAGTTACTGGGGCAGGCAAGACCCATGGATTTCAATGGTTCTTCTGTGTAACTAGTGATCACGGGTGGATTTTTTAAATGCTGCTGACTTAAAACATGTGAATATTGTGCAGGAAAACCAAAGTAGCTTAAATCATCTAAATGTATATTGGCTATCAAGCCATACAGTAATGTTATAATAAGACAGGTGTTACGTCACACATTTATATTTTTCTCCACACAAATCATACTACCTCATATTCCCTTTCCCCTCTAGCAGCTGAGAGAAAGAGAGAGAAAGAGAGAGGTTGCTATTGCTCATTATTTCAAAAGAAACAAAGTGAGCCCTGCACAATCTCTTTCAGATACAATAGAATGTACCTTCAGAACACGGCCAAAGAACCCAAAAAACCCACAACAGCCATCAGATCACGGCCGTGAAAGCCTTCAAGAATAAATGGAGAACCCTTCAAAAATAGTTGTTGTGGGCTTTTCAGGCTCTTTGGCCGTGTTCTGAAGATTGTTCTTCCTGACGTTTCACCAGTCTCTGTGGCCGGCATCTTCAGAGGACAGCAGTCAGAATTCTGTCTGTGCTCTGTTGCAATTTGTTGGATAGTTGAGTTTTTATAGCCGTGGGAACAGCTTTTGTCCTTTTCAGGTGATAGGGTGATGATGGTGATCAGCGTGTTTTTGTTGTGGATTTATTGTTGTGATAAGTGGGAGAGATTATCTGCCACTGTGATTGATGGGTGTCTTTAGCTGGTCTTTTTTGTGCAATGATCCCTGGTCCTTGTGGCTGGGTAGAGTTCATTGACCTTTTGCAGGCTGTGTTTTTCAGTGCTGGGAGCCAGGTTTTGTTGAGTTTTAGACTTTCTTCTTTTTTGTTGAAGCTCTGCTAGTGTTTATGATTCCAATGGCTTCCTTGTGCAGTTTAACATAATGATTGCTGGTGTTGTCCAGTACTTCAGTATTTTGAAATAGAATTTCATGTCCAGCTTGTTTTAGGACATGTTCAGCTACTGCTGATTTTTCCAGTTGTTTTAGTCTGCAGTGTCTCTCACGTTCTTTGATTCGGTGTGAATGCTGCATTTTGTGGTTCCAATATATACCTCTCCACAACTGCAAGTTATCTGGTACAACAAAAACACACTCATCACCATCATTACCCTATCTCCTGAAAATGGCAAAAGCTGTTCCCACAGCTATAAATACTCAACTATCCAACAAACAGCAATAGAGCATAGACAGAGTTCCGACTCCAGTCCTCTGAAGATGCCGGCGACAGAGACTGGCGAAACGTCCGGAAGAACAACCTTCAGAACACGGCCAAAGAGCCCGAAAAACCCACAACAACCATCAGATTCCGGCTGTGAAAGCCTTCGAGAATATGTTCAAAAATAGTTAGTTGTACATCCATGATGTTCTGTATTCATGTATGTACATAACCCACTTCAGACATTATTTGAATGCACGGAGGTAAGACATGGTATTGTCCATATATTTCTTAAAAGGTCTGAAGGAGCCATTGTGTTCAGACTTAATGCAAGGCATGGTTCCTTCTTGCAATCCAGAATCTGGTTTTATTTATCTTGTCAAAATCTGGCTGAAACATGTGTAGGCATACACTGTGAAATGTAGCTTCATAATGGACTAGAGTGAACTGCAGACTAGATGTCATCACTATTATGTGCTGGGTTCGGGTTGGCAAATGGATATGATTATTGGTGGCAAACCTAATCCTATTGAGAAGATTGTGGTGTGCACATGAACTGGGACGGAGCTTTTAGGACAGGGCTGCCAACAGAGATGTGAAAAGTTTATCTTGTTTTGAACTAGAATTCCCCAATAGCCCTGCTAACTATGGGTATTTTTTGTTGTTAAAAAAAAGAGAGAGTTTTCTATCTGTGGTTGCCAATACATATAGTATTTTACTGGGTCAATGCTAAGTTTGAGAGACTAAGACAGTCTAAGTTATTTCTGGCCCAGCAGAATCTGCTGAAACCTACCGATAAATCCAGGAGGTTTTTTTTCCCTAACATCCCTGTTCCGAGCAATAAAATTCTGTCAATATTCCAGCTTTCATGACCTTGTTCAAAAGACCACTCTCTTTTTTTTTAACAGAAGTTGGCATTTTTGGTAACATTGGCTGAGGAAATACCTACATCAACATATATACACCTCTGTATAGCTTTTGATATGCCAATGCACAATACAGCATTCTCAAAGCAGAACTGGCCCTTCCATTTGACAGTGTGAGATACCTGCTTCACATGAGATATTTTGGATCTCACAAAAAGGCAACAATTTGCCCCATCCAGGAATACAGAGAAGCGTTTCTGGGATTATCTTGGGTGGCATAATGTCTTGGGGGGCCTTGAGTTACTCTGCTACTTGTCATGGGGAGAATATATATTACAAGATTTCTCTTCTTTATCCAGTATTTACAAAATGTACACAAAAAGCATGGGAAGCTCAGATAAGCTTTTTAGTCTCAGGTGCACTAAAAGTCCAGGTACAGGACAGACCTAAGGGTCGTTCCAGGTTATCATTCTTTTTGTACTACATGTAGTACATGAGTAGTCAGCTATTACTCCAGGCTTTAAAAAAAATGTGGCCTAACAAACTGAAGGCAGGTTGTTCCTAAGTTATTGGCAATTTCCTGGACCTTGCATTGTGCAACAGGCAGCAACGCTAGGAGGTACACTCTGAGCTGTGTTTGGTTTAGTGAGACGTGGTGTGTGTTGACAGGATGTACTACTCTCTTATTGGTGGTGACCCTGTTTGCCCTTCAGTTCTGCTTTTCTTCATTTAACAGGGAATGAAAAGCTGTGAGTTCTGTATCATATATTTCTAGGTGGTGTTCGCAGCATTTGGTACTTTAATGGTTCTCTCAATCAATCTCTCTCTTTCCATTTTGGAAAAAAAAACCATACTCTTTCCAGCATTGGAGGAGGTGTAATACACTTTTGCAGTTGCCACAGATATGCTGTATTGTTAAGAAATCCCCTCTTGAGGATGTCCATTTGAGAGCTCACTACAAACACCAGGGCCAGCACTGCCATAAAGTCGATTGAGGGAATTGGCTCAAGCTGCAGATTTATGCATTGTAAAAGGGCAGTAAACTAGGAAAAGGACAGCCAGGGATGGGAGAGGTTGGATTTTGTGTTTCCTTTGCCAGGATAACCTGCCTGGCTTTGGATATTAGACACCTTGACAGAGATTATGGGAGTAGGGAGACATATTTGCTGCTCTGACACAGGCAACCAAATGATTTATTTATTTATTTCGAAAATACCTGTATACCACCTGAATGCTGAACACTGCTCTCAGTGGTTTACATCAAAACAATATATACAGCAAACAAGGACATCAAATAAAGCAAAATAATTGAGAAAACAAGACAGAATACAACTGTGTATAAAACCGAAGAGAGCTAAACTCTGGCAAGGCAGTAGCAAAATCTAAGAGAACATTTAACCAAGGATGCCCCTAAAAGCTTCTTCAAACAGACTAGTTTTTAGCATACTCTTAAAGGCAGAGAGGGAGAAAAAGTTCCTTGTAGATGTCTTTCTGGCCTCTCTCAGAGTAGCAACCCATAGGAGCATAGCCTTTGTGGATTGAGTGGCGCGAGTTGACGTTCTTAGGGAAAGGCGCTCGGACAGTGGCCCTGATTTTTCTTACTTTTGAATTCAAATTGCAGCTTTATTATTACATAAAATTCAACTTTGTGACAAAACAAGTAGAGAAGATAGAATTGAAAAGTAAAGATTCATGTTTTACAAAGTACTACTGAGTGATGCATACAAATATCAAAATGTTTTCTAGCCAGATTACCTGTTAATAAGGAGTGGGCGGGGTTTTGAAAAAGCCATATTTGTTAATCAGTCACTTTACTAATCTTTTCTTATTTAGAGAAAGAGAGACAGAATTCTGGCTGTCCATTTAGTAAGCCTCATGCATCACTAGCCTTCTCAATTTTATAATGGCTAGTTTAACTGAGACTTTTTGTTGTTGTTGTTTAGGAAGAGAAATAGTGGCCAACATCCAGTTGTTTAGCGCAGTACATTGTATTAGAGTAGGTCTACTGAATCAATGGGGCTTTGGAGAGTCAACTCCTCCATAAGTCCCATTGATTCAAATGGATCTCTGCTAACTGCAGCTCACAATGAGAAAGCAATTGGATTTGGGCCAATATCTCCTTTTGGTTTCACAAACTGAGAAAGATTCTAAATCACACAGATTAATTTTCTTTTCTTTTTTGTGGGTAGGTTGGACCCCAGTTTTATGGGTTAACCTAAAGGATATAGCACAGAACTCTAAAATTTTCTTAATTTAATATATATTTTGGAGAGCACTGGTACAGTATATAATTAAATGCTCAGGAAACTTCTACTGTTTGTTAAATATTTGAAAGACAATTGTTTAGTGGGAAGTATGTGGGGCACAGGTTCTTTTGAATATGTTATTGTTACCTTAAATAATGTCTACCACTGGTTTCATTGTCATGATCAACATTGTTATTGTGTCATTGCTTTCCTCCCAGAAATGTATCTATTGCATTCACTATCCCTTTCTTTTTTTGTTTTGAGAAGGAGCCTTTTTGTTGTCCAATCCAACACAATGTAATAAACTATATCTTGGGCAAAATCTGGAAGTAACTGTTCTTTTTCTCCTACTAAATTAGAATTAAGATTGAAAAGAAGTGGTCTTTGAGCTCATTCACACATAAGCTCTGGCCATCTCCTTTCAAACCCACTAATACAATTTCGGACAAGTGCTTATTCCAGCAGCAAAACAAGTGAAGAGCTTGTGGCAACTTCAAGACTAAAGTGTCCAACATTCAAAGGGATAATTGTTTTCTTCCTGAAAAGGCCCTTAGGGTCTTGGAGTGTTTATTGGGAACAGATAAAGAAAACTTCTACAATGATTTTACGACTGGTTTATCTTGTTTCATGTGATTTCTACACACACACACACATGCACGCACGCACGCACGCACACACACACACACACACACACACACACACACTCATATGCACTCAGCATGACACATAGGCATGCATGGTCATATGTTCCCTAACATTCCCAAATAATAAAGAACTGTAGATGTAGTGCTACCATGTTTAGTTTCCATGTAATCAGAAAGCAAAGAAGAACTTGTTTTAAACATTTACCCCTTGCGAGAGAAGAAAAATATTAAGGTTTCTCTGTGTAACGAAGCAGATGCTTCATAGACCTGTGGGTGATCCGTCCCACAACAGGCCCATAATAAAGCAAGAAAAGCCGTTAAAAGCAAACAACTAACCTTTATTAAGAAAGAATAAGGAAAAGGTTGTGTGTGATCCCCAGAATTACACAAATGTAAGAGTGGGAGATACATTTTATTAGACTTAAAAAAAAAAAATCAAACAACTTGCAAGCTTTCACAGAGTGACTTCATCAGGCTGAGTGCAACCCATTCATGAATAGTGTAGAAAATTGTGGACATTAGTCCACAGATTAATGATACATGTCTGTGAGAGGTGATCTCAGTCTTGAGTATGTAATTTCAAGCATCCTTGCAGTATAATTGGAATTGTTGCACCTCGCTATTAAGAGCAAAAGGTTGCCAATTACTCTGTGATGCCCTCTCTCTCTCTCTCTCTCTCTCACACACACACACACACACACACACATACACACACACAGCCTTTTTTCAAAACATAAAGTTTATTTTGGGCTATGGGGTGTGGAAAAGAATCCACACGGCTAGTGTTGAGAGTCCACATTTCTTTATTGAGAAATTTGATTCCCAATAAGGAAACCTAACCCCCAGTCTCAACTAGATGGATGTGTGCCCTTAAAAAAGGCACATGGGAAAGGCATAACAGCATGCCCCCTCCTTAGAGAAATAAGAAAAAAATGAGTCTGTTAGACAGATCCCTATGAGTATCAGGCTAATGAATGTGCAGGAGGAGGCAGGGGCCAGAGAGTCAGAAGGGACAGACAAGCTCCCTGGCTTCTTCCTCCCCAAAAGAGAGGCAAAGATGAAACCTACTATCCTGCGTCTTATCCCCAGAAATATATCCATGTAGTACAAGGAAAGCTGTAGCAAATAAATAACTGTCTCCAAACCACTGAAAGAAGTCTATTTTCTACCCTCTCCTGATCCATGGTATTTAACATCTCCTAATCATTAGCTCCCATCACTGATGGTCTCTTCATCAACAGACCATCTTAGGGCACATCCAGGTGGTGGAAGCTGGAGCAGTCTTGTTCACACTATAAAGTTTCTTATCTTTAATGAGATCTATTTTAATCTCACACTTGAGCTACCCTTCTATTCACACTGATTGATGTTTCTTCTCCCATGAGAATGGTTTAGACAGGTCTTTGGATCGCTCCAATTTGTCCCACTTTTGATTAATTACACTCCCTTTCTTACCTACTTCCCAGCCTTTTTTATGACCATCATTCTGCAGGCCATGACAATTTTCCTTTTGTGTGTGTGAAATACAGTAAGTGACATAGCGCTACAGCAATACATCTACCTAGCATGGTACACATAATATTTTATGTGTGCCATGCTAGGCACACTTTTTTGTGACTATTTTTTATTGATTAGTTTTAAGATGTGTGGTTTCCTAGAGGTGTTTCTGCTTTTCACATTGCTCATTTAATACACTCACTGAAATGCACTGTCATGTCACAAGGTGGTGTCTTGCACCATTAAATGATTCTGCTCTGAAGCATGGCTTTGAGGTGAAGAATCTGTAGAAATTTATTCACCATTGCACAGGTGGAAGTCTGGGACACCTGGTGTACTTGTGAATGTGGAATGGCGGCAGGGACAGTCTACTTGCATTGACAATTGTTGAAGAAAATAAGCCTCTTGAAGCAGCTTTGTAATGCTGTTTGCTGCATAGATTATGGAGGAGCCAGTGGAGAAAATAGTCTGTGCATTACCTAATAGAATGACAGTATGGGCCTGCTGGAAAATCAATTTGGGGCCTCAAAGCTTTCCTTAATGCAACACTTAAAACATTGAACTTAAGACACACAAAAATTAGTTGTAATTACACATCACTTTAGCAGTAGGCTCAACATACTGGTGGATGAGATCTCTCAACAAGAGCTCAAGGAGAGCCCTTGGCTTGATTTCCATGGGCACACAAGGGTCTGCTCTTTGTTGGCTACCACTGGGAGGAGGTGTGCTGGAATCACCTGCAAGCATGAACATCATCCATTTGGTTCATATTTATTTGGAGATGCAGCTCTGCCTCTGTAAGTGGCTCTACGGGTTGTCCAGTGTCTCAAAGCCTTTGTTTCTTTAGTCAAGATGGCTTTTACAGAGAGAGACGGATGGACCACAGACAATTAGTAGCTGTTTACTGCACTATTTTAAATTGTGCTTAGCCTTAATAAACACCCTTCTACAAATTTTTAGGGAACAACCTGAAATGGACTGGCAACATTGTAGGATAGTTAGCTGCCGCTGCTTTCGCTATCGCTTCACTTTGGGAACATGCACCTTGAACTCATGAGCTGGGGCATGGCTCAGCTTGCCCCCTTTGATTTTCACCAAGACTATCTGTTAAGTCACCTTTAAACACACCCACACACATGTTGCCCAGGTACAAATCTTCTCCCACTGTATGTACTCCCCTTCTGCTATTCTTCCAGTATTTCACACCTGCACTTCAATTCAATTTTTCCTTTAACACATCCCCATGGCACTGCATTACTTGGGATTCAGCATCATCCAAGTGATGCTACATGTCATCACTTGGCATCCCAAGGGACAGAATGCTACTAACCACCAACAAAAGAACTGGGCTTTTCTCTTTGTTCTTGCAGGATCACTTGCTGTTGCTTCTGGCAGCCTGCCTTTCACTTTGCTCCATCCGCAGTGCTCATGCCCTGCAAGAATCCCTCCAGAGCACCGATTCTTACAAAGGGAGCTGTCTAACCTTTCCAGAGCTGGGAAGAGAATAAGGCAGCAAAGTACACTGAGCAAGCAATACAGGAGCTGGCTGAAATCTGGACCTTGGGACTCAGCCAAGTGCCAAAATGCTAACTGAGTTCACCGAACCCTTTCTCCACAATTCCACCTGAAACCAGTGGCATCAGGAGGTGTAGCTGCTGTTCCAGCATCATTCAAACTGTGGGAAGTGCATGAGCGGTGGATCTGACTCCCCAGCTCAAACTGAGGAAGGGGACTTGTCCACGGAAGTTAACATCAAAATACAGCAGTTAGTCTTTAAGGTGTCAGAATATTTTTGTCTTAATTTTTTATCTTTTGTTTGTACCTGATACAATTCGAACTGGTCTCTTCTCTCTCTATTAGAGAATCTTTTATTCTCTCCCTTGAGGTGATGCAGATGGTTATCTATGTATAAGCAATGAAAAGAAGCATAAAATGTTACAATAGGCCCCTTGATGTGTTTCTGGAAAAGATTCAAGTCCTTTCACCTCAAGCCCACACCTTACAGTGTTATTCAGTTAGCTTTATTCATTGAATGTTTCTAGGATGCAGGGTGGCATTGAGATGTATGTATGTATGTATGTATGTATGTATGTATGTATGTATGTATGTATGTATGTATGTATGTATGTATGTATGTATGTATGTATGTATGTATGTATGTATGTATGTATGTATGTATGTATGTATGTATGTATGTATTCATTTATTCATTTATTTATTCATTTATTTATTCATTTATTTATTCATTCATTCATTCATTCATTCATTTATTCATTCATTCATTTATTCATTCATTTATTCATTTATTTAATTAATTTATATGCCGCCCACACTACCCAAAGGTCTCTGGGTGGCTTACAACATTTAAAATACAATAAAAATTCAACATTTAAAATACGATTAAAATATATATAAAAATTGCCATCAGACCCACAGCTAATATTATTTCAATTAAAAGCCTTCTGGAACAGGAAGGTTTTGACCTGGTCAGTCGGGAGGGCATTCCATAGTCCTCCAGTTCAAAAGGCACAGTACGTACTCCCAAGTTCTCTCTCTCTCTCTCTCTCTCTCTCTCTCTCTCTCTCTCTCTCTCTCTCTCTCTCTCTGTGTGTGTGTGTGTGTGTGTGTGTGTGTATCTGGGTCGGTGGGACTCGTCAGCCCTGGAAGGCAGCCCATCTAGGAGAAGGAAAACTCTGGTTTCAAACCTCCACTGCCTTGTGGCTATATCCACTGATGGAAAAGGCTTCAGGAATTAACCTCGAGGCGAAATCCAGAACCAAAGTCTCAGAGGCAGTTTGTCCTGTTCTGGCAACTCCTGCAACGTCGCTGGAACCAGTTGTATTGGCTCTTGCCTTTCCATTGGACTATTTCAGCAACGTGGAGAGGGGGGATTTGCTGCTTGGGTAACAGCCTATCCTCCATATTATTTTACCCAGGCTTTGTGCCCTGGAGGGGACACTCCAGCTTCGCATACAGCGTCAAAACACTAGACGCTCTTCCAAGTCCTCCATACAGAGCACGTTACCATAGTCTCTCGAGACTGAAGGATGCCTATGATGATGTAGGTAGGTCGGTTGGTCGGTCGGTAGTTCGTTCGTTCATTCGTTCGTTCGTTTGGTCGTTCAGTCGGTCAAAAGTCTCCCAGAGCAGCTTCTCTGCCCTGCCCTCTTGGCTGATCTTCCACTCAGACAACAGGGCAGGGCAGAGACGACTGTGCTCTTGCTTCTGACTGGGAGATTAGCTGAGAAGGTGAAAAAAAGCAAGCCAGCTGTGCCCATCTCTAGTGCTGTCCTTGCCCAGGAGACACACAAATGTGCCTACATTCTTCACTGAGGCTCCGTCTTGTCCCCCCCTTCAAGAAAGGTAATAGGGCAATTTAAAAATTAAGACATGACACACCAAGAATAAAGGAAATTGAAAGAAGAGAGGAAATAAATCACCCATACAGCACTTCTCTTTTTTCTTTCCACAAAAATCTGTTAAGGAGGAAAAGATGGAATAGCAGCCTAGTTTATTCAAATGGGGAAGACTTGCTGTGATCAAGGACAACTACTAGAGTTCCGTGGACCCGTGGGATTCAGAAAGACAGGCGCAAAACACAGGATGGTCAAATAATTTATAGAGAATTTAAGAAACATACAGAGCAGCAGGCAGCAAAATAACAGAACAGGAAAGAGGGTTGCAAAGCAAAAAGAGAGAGGCTGTCTCAATATGTTGTTAGCCCGTGGAATTCCTTGTCACAGGATGTGGTGATGGCATCTGACCTACATGCCTTTAAAAGGGGATTGGACAGATTCCTAGAGGAAAAATCCATTCCAGGTTACAATCCATGATGGGGATGTATAATGTCCAGGCTTAAAAGGAAGGTACTTCAAAATGCCAGATGCAGAGGAGGGGTATCATGAGACAGGTATCTAGTTGTCTTGTGTGCATCTGGTGGGGCCATGTGAGATACAGGAAGCTGGACTAGATGGGCCCTTGGCCTGATCCAGCAGGGCTCTTCTTATGTTCTTATGTGCTTTCAGCTCCTTATGCAGCATGACATCCTGTCTGCCCCCAACCATCACGTCAGAAAGGGGTTTCTCAAATCAAAAGAAGAGATAAATCCCAAGTTACAAATGTGAAACAAAACATGTTGTGTATTAAATGGGTAAGGAAGGTATGAAAAGGCAGATGGGTAGGGGTTATAGTTATCTAACATCTTTGACATTAGCTTCTAGCAGAAGGAATTATCAGCTCCTTGCAGAGCCCTCTACCCCAACTACCTCACATCTCTGCTACCTCACAGGTATGCTGATTATAAGCTTGCTTGGCCTAGGGAAAGTGTGTGTGTGTCTAAAAATGTAAAAATTAAAAGCACATATAACAATGTGGAGACACCATAACAAGACTAGGAAGCACCCATAGTGTGGCAAACGCTAGGCGGGCTCCCACATTACAGCAGATCGTTTTGCATGGTAGCACTGCATTTTTACTGAAGTGGGCTGCCTATGGGACTTTTCTCTGCAGTTTGGCAGAACTTGGGGGTATGTACTGTGCATTTTGAACTGGAGGCAGACACTCTTTCCTGCTCCACCACTGGCTACAGAATGTTCTCAGGCAACCTTTGGACATGGTGCCTGCAGTTCCCAGATCTGTTCCACTCAAACCAAGACCTCAGGGGCAAACCCCTCCCTTCCCAAAACAAACAAACAAACAAACAAACAAAACCCACACAATTCGCTTGGGCAGTAGTGACCTTGAGCAAGCAGGTAATGGGGAGGGTTTGTGTCACAGAGATCCATGTGGGCTTGAGGGAGCAGAGGTGGAGAGAAAGAAATGAGAAAGTTGGGTAATAAATATATTGATTCAATTTGCGCTGTGAGCAGAAGCATTAGCATCAGCGTGGTAAAACCTTTGCTAGCTGGGCATGGACAAAAAGTGTGGTCCTGAATCAGCATGAAATCTTCCAAAATACTGCCCCCACCCCCACTCTTTTTCGGGGGGGAGGAGGAGGAGGGATTACACCTCCTAGAAAGCCCCTCTTATCTATTCACTTCCTCAGTGCGATAAGGCAGCTGCACCATCCAACACCCTGAAATACTTTTTTTCCAAATTGGATTTCTAATCACTTCAGAGAGAGTTTGGGCGCGGGGTGTGGGCGTGGGGCAGCTGAACTTCTGAGCATGGAAACGGCTCCCGGAAAGTCCCAGTGTCAGAAAATTGGCCTCTGGGCCTGCCAAAGTGGCTCACTCCGTGGCAATGCTACAACAAACCACAGGCTGTCCAGGTGGCTTGCCAGGATGACAAAACGGGCTTGTGAGAAGGCTCAGAAAGGTGCGTGTGTGAGCCCAGAGGCAAGTCAGGGTCACCGCTGGCTGGAGCGCTGTCCATTCCCGCCAAAGAGACAGAGAAAGGAGGGGAATGTGGACTTCTGATGACTTCAGAGAAAGCCCCAGAGGAGACCCATCAGGGGGCAGAAGAGGAGGAATTGTCCCACGGCTTGAGGGGGATGGGAGTAAAGGAAGGACGGCTAAAAGAGGCAAGAGAAGGAAGTAGAAGGAAGAGGGAGATAGAAGCCAGGGAAGGTGAGAGAGGAGACACATGACTTCCAGGCTGGGAATGGATCTGGTTGCAAGATCCTTGAACCCAGAAGTGGGAAAGGTTGAAGGTGCCCAGAGATGAGGCAGGCCACAGGAGGAGAGAAGTAACCCCCCCCCCAAAAAAAAACCATTTTACTGGGGAGAGGCAGAAGCTGGGGAGTGGAAAAGAAAGTTAAGAGAAGAAAGGGGCAGAGCAGAGCAAGAGAAAAGAGAGAGAGAGATAGGAGTGAATGGAAAGCATGGGAGATGATGATGAGAATGGCAGACCGGAGCAGGCCTGCTAGACATTGGAACCCGGCGGATACCCCAAGTGGGAGGAATTCCTGGGAGACCCGTCGGTGTCCCTGTTGCCTATACAAACGGGAACGACGGTCAAAGAATGGTCACCCAAGGGAGCCACCAGGCCCCCACGGAACTCTAGCCTGGGTAACCCCTTCCTTTCGGATGACTGGAAGCCCCTTCCCACCATGTTGGAGGAAGGAGAAACAGACTTATGTACCAGTTCAGGACAATGGTTTATTCGTATGTTCAGAAATAAATGTTCCATGGTTATCAAAACAACTGGCGTCTGGTGAAGTCCTTGGGGAAAGGGAACCTCCACGAGACCGTCCCATCGAACCCTCTCAGCCTGCCAAAGCTTTGAAAGCTTTCCCCTTTTTTCATAACCACCACTCCTCACTCACCCATCCCGGATGAGGGAGTTACGAGTCCCCCCCCAAAAAAAGTTCCTGGGAAGCGCGGGCCGGGTAACCCGGGGAGGAAGCTCGGAAAATGGGCTTCGTGAGGAGGCTGCTCTCCCTTGAGGGAAATGCATCCTTCTTGACGTGAACCTCCCCTGTTAACTAGTGATACGTGTAATTTCCTGGAAATGGTATTTAAATATCTGGGGGGAAAAGAAAAACGTGTTGGGAGAGGCAGCCCGCCGAGGGCGCGAAGTTTATCGACCCCGCGATGGCCCTTCCAAGGGGGAGGCGGCGACGCCACCTCGGCTGCCATTGGCGGCCCGGGCGAGCCTCCCCTGGTCCTCCACCCCCGTAGCGGCTCTCCGGCGGCGGCTCATTTCGGGGGAGCAACAACGGCATGGCTTGGTGTGGAGGGCGGCTTCTCCTCGGCCGCCTGGCCCGGCTCGTGGCAGGCAACCGACCCCGCCCGGCGAGGCTGCTCTCAAGGCAAGGTAAAACTGGGGGGCCGCCGGCCGGAGCAGGGAGACAAAGGAGGGAAACAGACGACAGGAGCTCTGTGGGCTGCCTCTTGCGACCACCGAGCCGGAGAGGCCAGTTCGCTCCCCCCCCCTTTTCGCCGCTTCGGTTTTGTGTTACTTTTATTCCCTAATTTTTTTTCCGGGCGCACAAGCGTCCCTCTGAGGACATGCAGAGCGCGCTCGCCTGAGGAGGTTACCGCCGCCCCTCGCCCTGCTAGGATTAGGCACAGAGACTGCAAAGCAAAAAAAGGCAGCTTTAGTCCCGCCAGGGCTTGTCTTCTCCTCCATCTCCATCTTCCCGCCTCGAGAGGCGCTGAGGCAGTAGAGAAACCTCGCCCGCCGCCCCTTTCTCGTCTCTCGTGGGGAAGGCGCCCGAGTGCAGGGCGGCGGGGAAGACCCTCGCGGAGGCGCCCGTGCGCCGCCGGCACCAAACAGGGAAACCTGTGGGTACCAATCCCTGTCCCCGCCTCCCGCCTTACATTCCCTGCCATTGGTTGGTTGATTGATTGATATACGACCCTCTCTCCACAGGGTCGTATTGGACCCGTGGAACAGTAATACGTTACTCTTGGAACAACAATTGGAACCGTGCAAGAGTACATTAAAATAGTACAGAATCATAGAATAGTGAAGTTGGAATGGGTCCATAAGGCCATCAGGTCGAACCCCCTGCTTGATGCAGGAATACAATCAAAGGATATCTGCCAGGTTGTTGTCTCAGTTTCTCTTGAATGCCTCCAGTGTTGGAGCATTGGCCAACTCCCCGGGTACCTGGTTCCACTGTTGTACTGCTCTAACAGTTAGGAAGTTTCACCTGATATTCAATCATAAGCTGGTTTCCTGTAACTTGAGCCCATTGTTGCATGTCCTGCACTCTAGAACAGATCCTGCCACGCTTCTGTATGCCAGCCTTTCAAGTATACAAAGCTATCTATTTAAAACACAGTTTAACATCAATCAACATTTAATTAAAAAAACTTTTAAAAATTAAAAATATCTCAGTTTCATAAATGGAGTGTTTCTTAGATCTCATTTCTTAAAAGCCTGCATGAAGAGAAGGGTCTTTGCCTGACAATGGAAGGACAAGAGGGAGGCGGGCCAATCTGGCTTCTCTAGGCAGTGCATTGCAAAGAGAAGACCTTCTCTCCTGCCCTCTCCAGATGAGCTTGGGAAGGTGGTGGAGCCAAGAGAGGGGCCTCCCCAGATTTTAGAAGTTCAGTAGGCTGATATGGGGCCTTAATCATCCGTAAAGGAGAATTTTTAACTGGGAAGTTTAACCAGAGTGTGAGATATAATCACACGTTTCTCAAAAAGTACACCTTGTTCACATTTTCCTTTCCTTTGTACTGATTAATCCAGATTAACATCCTTGAACTGCAGTGTGTTTTCTGTATGGGGCCCAGTGCTATCAAACAAGACTATTTATTTATTTATTTATTTATTTATTTATTTATTTATTTATTTATTCATTCATTCATTCATTCATTTATTTATTTATTTATTTATTTATTTATTTATTTATTTATTCATTCATTCATTTATTCATTTATTCATTTATTCATTTATTCATTTATTCATTTTATTACACTTTGGGTGCAATGTCATTGACAAATAATGCAGGAGCATTTCTGGCACGTTATTTAAATGTAATCACACTCTCACTGCTGCTGCAACCAACTGAAATGGTTTCGGATACTGTACAAGGGCTAGAAACCACCCCTTTCTCCCTGTGTGGCCAGCTAGCTCAAATCTACCCAGGGAAACCCAACTTCCCAGGTGCAACTTCACAGCAACTTCTTACTGTGTAGTGGCACCCTGTGAGAAGCAATTTAGAAGGGAAACTGGCAGCCTCTGAATCATCTCCTCCCCACACCTGGTGTCTGGGGCTGCTTTCTTCTTCCCATTCCATTTGTTTGTTTGTTTATTCTTTTATTGGCTTGTTAATCCAGTGCTAGGGCAGCTTTTTGTTGTTAATCGTTAAGTAGCTACACAACCAGTAAATATGAGGATTTGGCAGAGAGAAAGGAAGTTTTAAGACAGCTCTGTTCTAACCATCTCTCGTGCAAATTTAGATGGCCAATGCAGAGCAGCCTTAACAAGCTGGAAACAAGGCTGAACCGAAAACTTCCTCCTATCTCTCTGTTGATTCCTCACTTCTTTTCCCTCTTTGATCACCTAGCTGTCCTAGTGCCATCAGCTTTACAGATGCCATGGACTGCCAGAAGGACAAATAGAATGGGTTTTAGATCAAATCAAGCCTGATATCTTGGTGCAAAGTACAATAACTAAACTGAATTTCTCATGTCTTTAATATATAATGAGAAGGCAAAAGTCACTGGGAAAGACAATAATTCTAGGAAAAGAAGAACATCTAATGTGAGATGGATTGTCTCAGTAAAATAAATCCATGGCCTTTAATTTGTGAGATCTAAGCAGGGTTGTTAATGGCAGGACCATCTGGAGGTCATTAACTCATATGATTGGCACAAGTTGGAAGTAATTTGATGGCACATAACAAAGAATATCAAGAACAACACATCCCATAGAAATGGAATTTTTTGGGTACATATTTAAAAGTTATACATTTGCAGGATGTTTTCAAGGGTTGAGAAATATAACCGTTGTGCACCCGAGGAGACTTACAGTCAGGGAACAATAGGATCTTGGGAGGAAGACTGGAGTTCTGCCAGCACAGACTTGGATTTTGGCCCAAATCTGTATTTAGTCAGGTAAACTTACTCAGCAACTTTACATTGATTTTCTGCCAAGCCTACCACACAGGACTGTTGTGTTGATTAAAAAGAGGAACCATGTACAGTGACCTCAGTATCTTTGAAGAGGATGAGGCATGGGAAGACAAAGTACAATTTTATAAATAATGTCATGGGCTGATTGATTTTTTTCACATTCCTAGGAAAGCACAGAAGCCGTCATGTCTCTGGGGACACTGCAGCTGAAAATTGGTAGTGATTGGATGGAAGGGAAAGAAGAAAAGAGAGATAGTACCTGTCAAATCTGGTGTTAAAAATATATCAAGCCTACTTACATGGAAAGCAATGTCCTATATTCTTTTGTCTAAATTATGCCCTTGCTCACATAATGCTTTCCCAGAGTCACATGGCACAATATGACATTTCATCCATCACAGGCAGTGTCACTGCAAATGGCTGCCAAAATAAACCGGTGCAAAATGAGCTTTTGTTTCTGCTATTTTTGTTTCTGGTAATTCTGCTCATTCAGCTTTTTTTTTCTTTTTAAATCAGAGGTATGTTGGCAACAGGAACTGAAAAATTCTTTCTGCTTGCGATCAAAAATGCCTCCCTGTGAGTTTGTACCTGACAAATATGAGGTATGTGTTGACTCTGTTCTGTATGGATAAGTTGTTCTTAAGTGTTTTACTGTATTGCTGGTTAATGCATATATTTTTGTAGGTTTTGTCTGTACAGTGGTGCCTCGCTTAATGATTACCTCGTTGAATGATGAAACCGCTTTACGATGAAGTTTTTGCAATCGCAAAACAATGTTCCGATGGGGAAAAATCGCTTACCGATGATCGGTTCCCTGCTTCAGGAACTGATTTTTCGCTAGACGATTTTAAAACAGCTGATCGGCGGCCCTAAAATGGCGGTCCCCACTGTGCAAAATGGCTCCCCGTTGTGCTTTAGGATGGATTCCTCACTTTACAGGCAATGGAAAATGGCCATCCTATGGAGGATCTTTGCTTTACGATGAGGTATTTAGCCCATTGGAACACATTGAACCGGTTTTCAATGCATTTCAATGGATTTTTAAATTTCACTTGACAAGGATTTCGCTTAACAGCGATTTGAACAGAACGAATTATCTTCGTCAAGCGAGGCACCACTGTACTTGTATTTTTACACCTGTTTTCATCTGTCTGAATCTGTTGTGTGCATCAGCATGTTAAAAATGTAGCACACAGGGGGGCTTAATTTTTCTTACACTGTAGTAAGGCCATGAATGCCTTCCCTGCACCAGGACCACTGAGCCGTAGCACACATCTTCAGATGCATGGAAAGTAGCTTCAGTAGACTGACATTTATCTAGCATTGGGGCGGGTAGGAGTACTAAATGTGATGCAAGTGCAAATATGGTAGCTCCAGTTTATGGGGATGTCAATCAGTGGCTGGTAAGAGTAATCAACAGCAGTTGGGAACGACAGATAGAGATTTTAATGGTGGTTGCTAAGATTAATTCAAAGATTATTGATGAGTGAGGAGTACATTTAAGCACGAATGAGCACGTCAGGGAAAGTACAGGGAAATGCTTTGTTTCCTCTAGTGGCCAATGCCAATTCTGATTTTGCACTTTGCAAAGTTTATATAAACAAATCATCCCAAGTATTTCTCCTGCCACTTAAAATAGCTTAAGACAGTGATATCAATCCTGGAAAAAAATACAGTGAAATTCCTTTTTAAAATGTCTTAAAATGTGTTTAAAAGCCATTTTTAAAAGTTATGTCTGAGTAACTTAGGTATTGTTTATGTTAGCAAAAAAACAGTTAAGTAGTGTGTTCACAAAACCAACTAGTTACTACTACTAACTGTTTACTTCTAAGTGCTGGCTAGTGATTTCTGATATAGTCTGTTGATATTGCCACTATGAGGAAGATCAGTTGAACAGATATAAATCCACAAGTATTATTTTCTTCTTATAAAATCTTCTTTCCTGCAGTCCTATTCATATGAAAAAATGCTGAAGATCCGCAAACAGAATGTGTCCCCATCTTTGTACACTGTTTATAAGAAGCCACTGCTCATCCACCAAGGACACATGCAATGGTTATTTGACTTTGAGGGGCGTCGGTACCTTGATCCCTTTGCTGGAATCGCGACTGTCGGTGTTGGTCACTGCCATCCGTAAGTATGGGATGAATTCCATGGCCTTGTATCTCAAGGGTCACACATTCACATTCCACAGGCAGCTTGTGCTCTTTGCAAAACAATCAGAGGATTTGTTTTAGTGTCCTAGTGGGTCTGAGCAGAGAGAGGTGTCTCAGCCTAGCTTGCTTCTAATGTCACATATGGGTTACGCAGCCTTAGTCCAGCCAACATGTTTAAAGGAAGGCCTCAAATTCTTACTGACAGATAAAAGTGTAGCCTGAATAAATTATTCATTGGTGAGAACAAGCTACCTAATGGAAGCACAAACCCAAGGACTAGGTCTGTTCCTCTACCTGCTCAACACAACAGGTTTTGCAAAGCCCCGTGACACTGCTTTTCAAACCAATGGTGCATGTAAAAATGTAGGGTTTAGCTGGGATGTAGCATTTTCATAACACTTACTAATATTCATTCTTCTTCAAGTCCCATGTTCTTCTGCTGTACCATGTCCTGCCCGTCATACCTGCCACAGATAATTCATTTTGACATTCCGTAATAAACTTTGGACACTCAATGTTTCCTCTTATTCCCTATTCTCCCTGCCCTCCTAATTTACTACAAATTTTAGAAACAACAAGAGAAGGCTGATAAACCTGTAAATGTCTTTCTTGGAAAAAGTGGGCAGTTGTATCCTGGTGGGATTTGGACAGAGCTATTGGTGAGACATTAGAAGTGTCGAGAACCACTGTTCTGTAACATCAGCCACAACAGTCACCATCTGTATGCTATCTTCACACATGTTGGCCTTCTGTTTCATGTCCACACTCAACATTCCATGGCTCCTGGTGTCCACTAAGCACACTTCATTGGCACTACATTTGGTTCTGAGGATGTATGCCTGCCTCCTTTGGAGGTTCTTAACATCTTAAAATTCTTTAAAGTCTGATTAAGTGGACTTGTCCATGAAAGCTCACATTAAATAATATAAAGTTAGTTTTTAAAGTGCCACCAAGTTTTTGTCTATCTCTTTATTTTTATTCTCATTATTTTTGTTTTGTTTTCACCTATAATGCTTAAAATCTTGGCATCCCCTGTAAATTTATTTATTTTTATTTATTTATTTTATTTATATCCCACCTATCTAGTCGATAAACCACTCTAGGTGGCTTACAGCAAGGGATACAACAATAAAAACAGCAGAATTACATAAAGAAAAACTTACGACAATTGGGTTAGACATTAGGAAAGAAAAGAGGAGGGGGAACAGGAATTCTTATGTCTCCTGTTTGTTTCTCAGTTACTTTGTTTCAGCTCTGGCAAGGCTGTTACAGATGAAGTATTTGTTTTACTTTATATATCTGATTTATTGCTAACGAGATCAGCATTTTTCCTGCTATCCATGCAATGTAAGAGCTGTCCTGATTATAACAGCAACAAAATCCATAATTTCCCATTCCTTTTTATACGTTGCAAAGTAATTTACTTTGAGGTTTGTTTTGGGAGTATATTTTAATGCCATGACACTTTACATGGAATTCATTGCATGGGTTAGCTAGCTTTCAGTAACATTTCTGATTAACTCACAGATGGCCCAACAATAGCGCTAAAGGAGAATCTCGGATGGAAATTGTTTTTTGTTCTTTTTTAACAATTACTAAAGAATTCCTAGGATTTCCAGAATACATATGATTTTCTGAAAACTGAGTTTTGAAACAGAAGCTTAGGAGTGGATACTGGTAAACCTAGAGCCTATGCTTTGTCATGCTGAACAGAGAATAATGTCAAGAAAGGTATTGAGAGAAACAAATGTTGTGTGTAAGGAGACTTTAGTGAACCAGGGCACTATGTTCATTGACAGAGGAAGTAATATTGTTTTAAATTGGGTTTAAGACTTTTTTAAAAACCTTTTCTAATATACCCAGGAAGGTAACTGCAGCTGCCCAGAAACAGCTTGGCCGCTTGTGGCACACAAGCAATATCTATATACACCCACCAATCCAGGAGTATGCAGAGAAGCTGACCTCGCTGCTTCCGGACCCCTTAAAGGTATGCTGATTTCTGTACTAGGAATCCTCAGTCTGAAAATATGTGAATAAATTGTGGTACTCTGAAAGCTGGAAAGATAGGTCATTCGTTTTTTAAAAATTAAAATGCAAAGAATAAGACCAGATCTTTTGTCTTTGTATTTCCTCCAGTTGGTAACTGTGCATTAACAGCAGATAAATGCTGACTTTCTGCAATACTGCATTCTGATTCAAGTCTTTGTTGCAGGTGGTTTACCTAACCAACAGCGGTTCAGAAGCCAACGATCTGGCAATGCTTATGGCAAGAGTTTTTACACGCAACGTTGATATTATTTCTTTGAGGTAATTAAGATCAGTGTTTTGTGATTTGCTTTTCTCATTGGAATTGGAGATTCTACTCTGCCATCTTCTGCAGAGTGCTGTACTTTTCTTTTTATTTCTGCTAGAACTAAATATTACTTGGCAATGAGCAACTTCATTGTTCTGCGATTCTTTCCTGCCCACCTTCAGACTGTATTGTACCCGCTGACCATCTAACTGTTTCTTAGCTAGGTGGATAGTTGGTGAATAGCCAAGAGAATGCCAGGATCTCTTTTGAACTGTCTATTAAGAATCCATGCTTTCTTCCTATATCCTTTGCTGTGGGGCAAGCAAAATAGTGCTGGCTGGGAGATTCTGTAGTCCAAAAAAGTAACTTTTCCAAGCAGGTACATATATATTACAGGCATTTGTCCAAACTCTGGAATTAACAAAGATTACCTTGTGTCTCAGCAAAGAGGCCAATGATACTATCCTGGATTGACAGTATCCTTGTGTAAGACAAAAAACATGGTTTTCTGCTACATCAACTAATGCTCAAAATGCTAAATGAGTCCTTTTGAGTTTTGAGAACTCTTCATATGCTGATGTTCACAAGGAAAAGAAATCAAGATAAAAACCAAGATAAAGCAAAGCAAAAAAAAGTGTGCTGTTTACCACTCATAAGACTTAAAGCACTTTCTGGACAACTTATAATTTAATTATGCAGACTATACATTGCCCTCCCCCAATTTACCAACCTTGGAAGGATGAGTCAACAGTTGAGATGGCTACCTGACCTCAGGATCCAACTCAGGTCATAAGCAGAGTCTTTGACTGCAGTACTGCAGTTTAATAACTTAAGGTAAGAGACATTCATTTGGAAACAATGGCTTAGACAGAAAAGCAGCCTCAAAAACTTGCTGAATATACCATTATTTAGATCTTCCACCAGTACTGAGGAAGTCATCCATATGGTCAGAAATTTGCCTTTCCCTCCCTTATTTCAGGGACCAAAACATTTGAAATGATGACCGGTAGAAGCATTAGCAGGAAGAGAAATTGGAAAGACTGATTTTGCCATTCTTTCTACAGGGGATGCTATCATGGGGGCAGTCTTTACACAATGGGGTCATCATCCATAGGACATTACAAGCACGTTGTCAGCAGTGGATTCGGCGGTCAAACTGTACGTTTCTTGTTGCTTTCTTTCTGGGCTATATCACTTGTCCAATGAAAGTTTTGTCTGTCTGACCTTTCTACAATAACACAAGATACCTTTCTGTAGTGTGATGACTTTAATAATAGAAAATATGATTTTAAAAAATCAGGACAGTAGTTTGCTAATATAGGAAAGGACAAGCTTTTGAGGTCTTTCAGATCCATGGAACAACTGATTCATGGAACAACAGGGAAATGTGGCACAATTTTTAGCCAAAGAAATACAATCAAGGTGGTTATAAATGTACATCATTTTTGATCACTAAGCAGAGGCCTGTTTGTACAGATTTCACTTTTTGCCATCAACCTGGCAAAAATCATTTTCATCTGATGGAAGTCCATACCCAGCATTTTTTGGTGAGTTCTTATTTGAGGAGATCAAACGAGAATATTTTTAGCTGAGTCTTCATCCATTAAAATAATGTAGTATAAAATTGGCACCAATTTCTTTTTCTTATAATTCATCCTGTCTCACAGATTGCAAAACAACAACACTGTTTTCAATATGGGGACAAAGATAAAGCAAACTGTTGAGATCGGCTTGTGAATTATAGAAATCTTTTAAATCAGGCTCAAAACAGGGACTGTGAAAGGACTATAAAGGTCAGCAACCACTGTAAAGGTTTCTTCTCTAATGTCTTCATTCTTAAAAATAATGAACATACTTGGCAACCAAGCCCTATGAGGAAAGAGGGAAAGAACTCAGCGTGTTTAGCCTTGGGAAAAGAACACTGAGGGGGAGATATGAGAGCACTTTTCAAATACTTGAAAGAGACAGGATTTGTTCTCAATCATCCCAGAGTGCAGGACACGCAATAATGGGCTCAAGTTATAGGAAGCCATATTTAGGCTGAATATCAGGAAAAATTTCTTAACTGTTAGAGCAGTACGACAATGGAACCAATTACCTTTGGAGATGGTGAGCGCTCCAACACTGGAGGCATTCCAGAGAAAATTGGTCAACCCTATCTCAGATCTGCTTTGATTTGGATTCCTGCATTGAGCATGGGGTTGGGCTTGATGGCCTTACAGGCCCTTTCCAGCTCAATTATTCTATGATGTAACTTTTTTTCTTTAATAAAAACTATTTTTGCATGGATAGTGAAATCAAGTTGGAAGTATTGGAGTTCACATTCCCCCCACCTGCCCTCCATAGCTATGTCAATCCATGGTGAATATAATCTAAAAGTCTTTCATATTCACTTATACATGTGTCACAGTGAAGCAGCTTCTAAGGCCAACCCTTTTATCTCCGCTGTACTTTTCAGACAATGTCTCCTGATGTTTTTCGTGGCCCCTGGGGAGGAAGCCATTGCCGAGATTCTCCAGTGCAAACAATTCGAAAATGCACCTGTTCTCCAGGTTTGTTCAGTAGGAAAAATGCTGATCTTTCAGTAAGGAATGGTATCAAATTGTAGTTATGTTTTGTCCTGTGGAAGGACTTACGTTGTTGCTGTGTACTGTAAAGTGAGAACTGACTTAAGGTGACCCTAATGAGTTTTTCAAGGTCCAGTCACAGTCTCTGAGCCCAGTCTTCAGCTTTGTCATGGGGATAAAATGGGAGAAGCATCATGTACCCTTAATAGAGTTTGTAGGAGTAAAAGTGGCATATACATCCAAATATAAATAATATTTTGCAATGTATTACATTTTATGCTGCTCCCTCTCAAGGCATCACACATTTTCCCATTTGTCTTCATAACAACCCTGTGAGATAAGTTTGACTGAAACAGTCTGCCATTATTCACTGTGGATAACAATCTTTGACAAATCCCATCATCCTAGCCACTGCCCAATACAACGTGCTAACTTTGCCAGCACAGCACACACACTATGAAGATAGTAATATTGGCCTACCTACATTGCCAGGGTTGTGTGTAGGGACTGCTGATTTTATCTTATGTGAAATACTTTGAGAAATTAATATTTGTGCTTGTGGAAGTTGGACATATACTTAAAAGTTTAAAGGGAAAGATGATGGACAGTCTTTGTAAGCTAGTGCTGCATTCTAAGCATCCCACCTACCCAAGAAGTGCCATAGCACAAGAGTGTGGACTCCCTTCCCATCTAGTTGGGATGTACTACGGTTCCCATCATTCACAAACAACAGAGCCAGTGGCCGTGGAAGGCATCATTTTGGAAAAGGCTGCTGGACTCATTGGGCTGAGGCTTAGTGTAACAGCTGGAAAATCTGGACAGCAGCACAGTAGATCCTTGCCTGTCTAGCTCAAGCTGTGATTTCAGAAGGTTGCTTCCAAGTTCTGGGTTGGATGTACATATTCAGACCTACGCAGAGGCTTCAGACGTCACTGAGATATACAGCAGATATATATTCATCCTTGATCCATTGCATATCTGTCTTCCCCATTTACACTTTCCCAACACAGGTTCTTGTCATGCAAAGGACCAGTACATTGAGCAGCTCAAAGACACATTCATAACGTGTATTCCAAAAGAAATAGCTGGATTTATTGCTGAGCCAATTCAGGTCAGTATTTCCTGCAGTAACCCTGGTTGCAGCATCTTTTATGGTGTTTTATAGCTTTTGCTGTTGGAGAAAAACCCCATTTTTGTGCGTTTGTGTGTGCAGGGTGTCAGTGGAGCAGTTCAGTATCCCAAGGGATTCCTTAAAGAAGCCTATCAGCTGGTGCGTGAGAAAGGAGGAGTGTGTATTTCAGATGAAGTGAGTATTTGAGCACAAGTCCTGCTAACGCACATGCACACACAACAAAATGCCACAGCTGATTGGCCGCCTAGAGTAGTCCACCACGACTAGATAGGCGGGATATACATTAAATTAATAATAATAATAATAATAATAATAATAATAATAATAATAATAATAATAATAATAATAATAATAATAATCCTAGAAATATGTACGTGGAAGTACCTGGGTTTGTTCAACACATTTGACAGTGTGAACACTGGGTGCATTTAAATTATATCTGCAGAAGAAATCTTTCAAATGTTAGCTCCAAATATTTAAAGTATCTCTTTGTCTCTCTTCCCCCCCCATTGCTCCCCCCCCCCCGCGTTGTTCTTTGAAGGTTCAGACAGGGTTTGGTCGAACAGGCAGCCATTTCTGGGGATTCCAAGGACATGATGTGATTCCTGACATTGTGACCATGGCAAAAGCCATCGGTAACGGCTTCCCAATGGCAGCAGTTGTCACTAGACCAGGTATGGATACAGTGGGGGTTGGCTGATGATGGGTCAGTGCTGAGCTGCAACTGAGGTGGAGGTTATGGGGGCTTTGATTCCAGGCAGAAACATATTTTGCTGGAAAGGAGTGAATCTGCCGGTTGGGATTTGCTGTTGGAAGAGTGTGAACCCATCTGAGCACATATATTGCGACTATCTGCTCCTCCCTGGGCAGAGAACCACACAAAATAAACAGCGGTAACAGAGAACCGATGTGTCCGTCACCCACTCAGACTCCAGTGTTCATCCCCATTCCCTCCCCATGTCTGCCAGTCTCAGGTAACCGAACCTTAACCAATAAGGCAGCAAAGCCCCAATTTCCAAAGTGGCTGGTTATGGCTCCAGTGAGCTGGAAGGTGAAGCAACTGGAGTGGGTACAGCCAGGAGTGACAGGCAGGGACAAGTGACCAAAGTGGGCATAGTTTCTCACATATGTTGACATATGGACATAGGTAAGCAAGCAGAGAGGCTGACAGTACCATACTGCCTCTCCCTAAGTTCAGATCACAACTCGGCCCCCAAACTTGCTACTTGCTTCTTCTCCCTCCCCATACCGTCATTCTCTGACATCTTCTCTCAATCTCTCTCTCTGTCTCTCTCTCACACACATACACTCACAGAGGGTTTGAGGCAAGAGTTCAGCAAGAGAAGAACACAGCCAGGGGCCCTCACACTCCATCTCTGGTAAGGAGGCAGGCAGGAGTGGACTGGCTGGGGGGGCAGTCTAAACGTGAGGTGGAGCCATGTCCTCTTTTGTCCTACTGAGTTAGCCTTCACAGTATAAGTGGCTTTCATACTTGTTTTCAGTCTTGACTAATACCATCGATTTTGCTGAATTTTATCTCTTTGCTGAATTATATATCTTCCAGTCTTGATAGCCTGGAAGATGCTTGGACATTGTTTGAATTTGGCCAAGATCTTTTGACTGTAGATCTATGAGAACTGAAGCCCTATGGAACATATCAGAGCAGCCCACCTCAGAGATAGTACATGTAGGCTGAAATCCTTTTGCACAGTTATAGAAATAGTGTTAACTTTTAGATACAAATGGCTGTAAATTAAGAAATCTCCATCAAGCAATTCAACATACAACAGGTAATACCTACAGAGATTTCTTAAATTATGGCAGTGGTGCCTCGCATAGCGATCGCCCCGTTAAACGAAGAAATCCCTTTGCGACGATGTTTTTGCGATCGCTTTTGCGATTGTCCCTATGGGGAAAATTCGCTTTGCTATGATCGCAGGCAAGCGATCATCGCAAAGCCCCCATTTTTGGCCAGCTGATCAGCGGTTCCAAAATGGCCACCGGGTAAACAAAATAGCCGCCCACTGTGTTGCCTCACTTTAGAGGCACCGAAAATGGCCGCCCCTATGGAGGATTTTCGGTTAAGGTTAGTTTTTAAGCCCATAGGAACACATTAATAGCATTTTAATGCATTTCTATGGGCTTTTTAATATCGCTTAGCGATGAAATCGCTTAGCAGCGATTTTTGCTGCATGGATTAACATCGGTAAGCGAGGCACCACTGTATTTATATAAATGTGCAACAGGATTTCAGCCATGGTGTTCTAGTCATTTGAGTCACTATATCTGAGGTAGACAACCTGTCACCTTCCAGATATTTTGGACTGCTGCTCTCATACAATGGATCCTAGGGTTCCAGATAGATGGAAGCTGTAGTTCTTTACCTATGGAGGGCGTCCATTTGTGGAAGGCTGACCTGGCATTTTATACAGAAGCAGCAGTATCTGCATTTAATGATTTAATGACCCAAATCCTATTGCTCAAGTATCAATGTAAACATTGGTGGTATATTGCTACACTTTACAAAATCATGAGACATTGTCTGTTGCATACAGAGTAGCACCACTCAGCATGCAACAAATATCTACATTGAGTTCCTAATCTGCAGTAATTCACCACCAAATGTTACACGGTTGACAATATACCAGCAATTACATTTTGTCCCATATTTTTAGAATACCACAGGAGAATTTTTTTTCCTCCCCTAGAGATTGCAAATGCCTTAACGCAAAACCTGCACTTCAACACATTTGGAGGAAACCCTTTGGCCTGTGTAGTTGGATCTGCTGTTCTTGATGTAAGAAAATGATTACAGCCTGTTCCTTTATATTGCTGTTTAAAAGAAGATGCGCCTTTGATAAAGACAGCTTGCACTGTAGAAGACTACTGTGTCACTGCTAAAATGCTTAGTCCAGTCCTGTCTAGTGATCTGCTGTGTTAGAGATGTCTTCATGCACACGTACACAGATAAACACAGTCTCCCTGTCAATCCACAAGAACCTCTCTGTTCATTCCCACGGAGTACTGAATACTATTTGTATTTGTATGATTCAGTAGTTTAGGCACCAGGCTGCAGAGCCAGAGGCTGGCAGTTTGATTCCCCCAATGTCCCCCAGGGAAAAAGCCAGCCTGGGTGGCCTTGGGCAAGCTGCACAGTCTCAGGTCACCTCCAAAAGAAGAGAACAGTAAGCCATTTCTGAGTATTCTCTACCTAGAAAACCTTGGAAAGGCTCACCATAAATCAGAATTGACTTGTTTGTAGTCTCTCAAAAGTATTTTCCCCCCATGCTGTGCCTTTTCTTGTTATTAATAATAAGAATTTGATGCCACCAACAAGAAAAGCCAGAGCATGGGGGGAAAATACTTTTGAGGGACTACAAACAAGTCAGTTTTTCCAAGCTCTGCCTTTTCTTGTGTTCTTCAGGTTACTCAAAATTCACGTCTACATGGAAATGAACAGAAACACTCTTACAGATTGACAAGGATGCACTTTGTGTGTGTGCGTTTTGTTAAAAGGTCAATTTTACTTTTTGAGACCAAGCTGACCCTGTTGGTTTGGTGACTCCTGGGATTTATAGTCCAAAAAAAGTAGATTTTCCTGATTGGGCCCAACATTTTTTCCAAAGAGTAGCTGCTCAGGTGTTTTAGCAGGGAACCTACAAACAGGAATTGAATGGAGTAACTAGCTTGGTTCTAAAATAAATAAATCATCTGCCTGTTACTAGAAAGAGATTTCACCATGTTTCTTTTTTTAAAAATCCTTCCATATTTCTAAGAAAGAAAAATGAATAGTTTTCCTAGGTATATTTTATGTTGTCCTTTTTTGTGTGGAAGATTTGGACCATTGTTTTCTTTATGTTGTCTGTTGCAACTGTTTATATTATTAGGACTAAAATAAGCATTGGATGGATAGCCGAGTGGTTTAGGTATCTGTCTGCAGAGCCAGAGGTTGGCAGTTCAATTCCCTTCTGTGCCCTCTTGACAAGGGCTGGACGATCTATAGGGTCCTTTACAGCTCTGCAGTTCTAATATGATGACGACAATTATATCAGTGGTGTTAAAATTTAAATCCACATACTGGAGTGTATTCTTGTTTACAGCTATATGATGCCTTCCTGCATGGTTTTTAATGTGCTCAGGCAATAGCAGAAGATGGATTGCAGAAGAACAGTGACGAAGTGGGGACTTACATGCTGCTAGAGTTTGCTAAGCTGCGAGATCAGTTTGAAATTATTGGAGATGTCCGTGGCAAAGGGCTTCTGATCGGGATTGAGATGGTCACAGATAAGGTCAGGAATATACTTTGTGGGTCATTTAGAAATGCATCAAAGCCCAAACAGTCTCAGCCAAGAGGTTGGACCTGATGACCTTGTTAGGCCCCTTCCAACTTCACTGTTCTGATTCATTTGGTTTGGCTGCAAATGAGGTGCTATTTCAGACATTACAGGCCTGCTGTGGGGGCCTGCAAAAACCAACCTGCAGCAGAGCTGGCTCTACTGTCAGGCAAAGTGAAGTGGCTACCCCAGGCATAGGGTGTCATGAAAACGAGGGCAACTTGTGACTGAGTCGGGAGGGGAGGAAAAGGGTAATTCCTCCTAAAATCAGGGATGGGTGAGGTGCATGAGCAGAACTTGCATGAAAGTTTGACAAAGTGATAGTTATTTAATTTGCTAATTTATTGCTAAGGAGAGAGAGGGATATATGCAGGATTTTCTTCCTCACATGCCAAAATACATTAGCAAGCTTTGGATACCCTGCACCTTGTCTTATGGGGTAGAGGGCACACAATTTTGCTGCTCCAACTCAGGCAGCAACATCTTTTGGGCTAGTCTTGATTGGGCTTATGAACATACAATAATGCAGGTTCTCTACGCAAGCTGCCCATTTAACATGGGAAGAACTGGAGACCTGTTTTAATTTTTCTTGGTTTTTTATTATCTCCTTTCCTGTGTTAAAATGGATTGATTTGAAAGGACATGAAAATAAAGCTGAATATATTTTCTTAGGAAACTCGGAAGCCACTCCCTCATGAAGAAGTGGCTGAGATCATGGAAGACTGCAAAGATATGGGAGTGATAGTTGGGCGTGGAGGATTGTATTTCCAGGTACTGTAAGCTTTTGTTAAAGAGGCATTAAGGTTAAATTGATGCATATACAGATATTCAGCCATGTTGAATAAAGGCAGATGACTCAAAACTGTATCTCACTCAGAGCAAGGAAATGCAAAGGCCTTAACATCAAACTGAGTAACCTAAACTTTGCATTTGAGCTGTAAAGGAATAAAAGAGAAACCGGGAGGAGAGGGAGCGAATGCTTGCATGGCAAATTTGGGTATGCTATCCTCCAATTTGTTTGAGAACAACAGCATGCCTATGAATTGTAGACTTGTAGATTTCTCTTGGGACCATCAGATGAGCAAGCTTGCTTAAGGTGTTTGTCCATCTAGCCTGTATTTCTCAGCAGTCTCAGGCAGAGGTGTTTCCCACCTCCTGCTGTATAATGTTCTTTTGACTGGAAATGTCAGGCTTTAACCCATGACCTTCCATGCATAGTAGCTGCACTAAAGCTAGGGCCTGTAAATCTAAAGCTACTGGCCACCCTTAGGAATAGGAGAAGCGGCTTCTCCCAGATCAAGACTGTTTGGCCACTCCCCTCCAGCCGTTGCAACTTTCCATCATCCCCATTCAGGACAGCTTGCAAAAAAGTAGAGTGATAAGGAGATGGACTCACACATGCTGTGTTTAGGTCTTATACCACCCCAGCTGCTTCCCAACATCTGATGGATGACAAGTGGTCCCTGCTTGATCTAGCCCCATAAGGTTCCCCCACCCTCAGCAAGCTGGGTACTCATTTTATCAATCTTGGAAGGATGGAAGGCTGAGCGAACCTTGCGCAGGCTACCTGGGATTGAACCTTGGATCATGAGCAGGTTTGGCTTCAGTACAGCAGTTTAACCACTGCACAACGTGGCTAGGTTTTTTTTAAAATCATGAACACTGTTATTCATGGTTCATAGACTTAGCGTAGTTTGTGGGCATGGAATCGCACGAACCTGCAGGACTGGGTAGTACGATAACTGCTCTCCCTTTTGATTTTACTCTCTCTCTCTCTCCTTAGACATTTAGAATTAAACCTCCGATGTGCATCACTAAGGAAGACGTAGACTTTGCAGTGGCAGTCTTTCATGCAGCTTTAACGAGGCATATGGAAAGGAGAACAGCTGCAAATTAGCATCCCCCGTGTCTGGTGCTTGAACTATACATGATATATTAGCTCATCTCACACAAGAGGATGTAATAAAACTCTACATCTGGCAAATTAGCAGGGTGTTACAGGTCTGCTGTGAGAAACACAAGTAGGACTGCAACTACTGCAGTTAATGTGACAGAAGTCTCTCCCTAAAGAAGCAGGGAAGAGGAGGGGGAATTCCGTCTGGCCTATTTCCATTTTAGCTTGCCATCCACCAAATGATATACTCATGGGGAAAAGGAAGATGTAGCTACAACTCAGCTTCTGCCAGCAGGTTTCCCATAAGAATCTGGTTAACCGCTATGTGAACAGAATGCTGGACCAAAAAGAAAGTCTACACTGTGATCTGTCTTCATAGGGTTCTGTGTACATGTTTCTGTCTGGATGTGGGCCTGTCCTGTGCTGCCTTGTGTAGTTTCTTAACTCATTACAACAGCTGTACAAAGTATATGTTGGCAATTTTTTAAAAAAAGACTAGCAGATGATTTAGTTGTAGGGCAAAGATAGATTTTGACTTCAAAAAAATTATGAACACATCCTTGGCTACTTCACACATGTGCCATGGGGAAAGTGGCAGTAACAATAAAAATGCATTTATATCTGAAGGATTGTGTCCTCTGTTTCTAATGTTTAAGGATGTGTGATTCGGTACTCAAAATATAGTGAATATACAAGAATGAGATATCAGCGTGTCTGGGAGAAACTCAAGATTTTCAGATATATTAGGACCCCCTTACCTCCAGGATCGGTATCTGCTCATTCACTTATCCAGAGTCTAAAATATTAAAAGAAAAACCCTTGAACTACATATTTCTAAAGGTGAAGTTACCAGAAATGGCCACTAGAGGGAGCTCGAGACCATATTATGTTTAGTGCTCACTATTGAAATAGTCTTTGCTATAATCCACGTTTTTCAGAATCCACTGAGGGTTCAGAACCAACCCTTGGAGATACAGGGGTCTTTTGGGGTGGGTGAAGAAAAACAGGGTACAGCATTCCCACCTTATCATTTTGTTGCAAATCCCCCATCAACTATTGGTGCTAAGAGCTCAGCCATCTCCTTAAAACACTGGCTCTCTCAACCTTGTGTCCCCAGATGTTCTTGGACTAAAACTCCTAAAAAGCCTTCACATTTCTACCATGTGCTGGCTAGGATTTCTGGAAGTTGTAGTCCAAGAACATGTGGAGACCCAAGATTGCCTTAAAAGATTCCTTACCAAGAGTTCAGCACTGAGTTGGATAAAGACAGGTGGGTAGCTGCAAAAAAGATACTTTGGGTTCATTTCAAGAGTTTCCTTAGGTGACAAGACTGCAAGCTCCAAGAATAAAAACTACCACTTACAGTAAAATAATTTATTTCTTCAACCTGTACAAGTTAAGTTTTTACAAGTCTTAACAAGAAGATTCTTTGTAGGAGTACTTTGTGCTTTATTGGGGCAGGAAGAGGAGAAGAGGAAGGAAAACTGTAAAAATTTAGCATCAGTGAAATGACTAGGTATTATGCAGCCATAAGGATCCACTGAAAAAATAATAGCAACACAAATGCAAACCAGGCGCCATAGGAACTTTAAATACTTTGCCATAATGCCCAATTGTTGCTGGACCCAGGGAGTCTCCACCTCAGTTTAATTGATGACACAAGTCCTGGAATGATTTGGACGTTGTCTTTTGGAGCCGTAGGCTACACCGGCCACTCTCTTCCTTGTTTCTAAAGTTCTATCTGTTTCTCCGTTTTTCCTTTTTGCTTCTGCTGCTGTTCGCAGCTCCGTTAACAGCCGGGGCCTGCACTGCTTTGGCGTGGCCTGTCACTTTTAAGTGTTCAAAGAGTTTGTTCCGTGACTGAAATTCACAATTACAGGTAACACACTGGAGTGAAGCTTCATGCTGGAAGTAAAAAGGTCAGAAGAATAAAGGAGGAGGGGGGGAAACAAAAGTATTTTGTTAGCAACTGCAGATTTTTCCCTCATCTATACCGATATTTATATATCTAATAAAAATTTACCTCAGAACTCATGAATTTCCTTTGACTAGACTTTTTAAAAATTCCTTGTCTCCTTCAAACAGTTTCCAAAAGTTACTTTATGTGAACTGAACACACCAGATTCCCCCAGCCAGCACAGGAGTCCAAAATATATCCTTCAAATGCTCTGATTTCAAAGTGTGGTCAGGCAGATAGAACTGGAAGCCCAGAAAGGATGGCCTGCCACCCATTTAGCCACCATCTTCTGGCCCTCAGTAACAGACTGCCCCTGAGCATTGAGGCTCTACCTAATTATAGGGCAGCTGGATTATAGAAATGCTCCCGGAAGGGGCATCTCCAGGTAGCACATAATGGGAAAGGTCGCCTTAGCTGAAGAGTCTGGAGCCATTGATTGCCACTGAAGATGGAAAAGGCTAGCTGAATGAGACAAAAAAAACTTGTCCAGTGTAGATCAACTTCCTATGTTATTTTTAAAGAGAGAATTGAAGCACCAAGAAACCTTAATTATGTTTGGGGCTTATAGCTAGAATCAGCTCGTTTCCTTGCATCTGCCTGCCTGCTGGAAAACATCCGTTTGCTGCAGTGGATTGCAGGAAGTTCTGAGGAGGAGGATCAAATGACACAGGGAAACAGACTTTACCCTACTAGCCTCACATAGCCAAAAGTCTGTTCATTTATTTCACCTCACAAGGTTCAAATCAGGGACTGAATCCCTGCATGTGGCTTTTTTTCTTGCTTTCTAAGTTTGTTTTTGCAGTTTTACATATTTTTAATTAGTTAATGGCTTTTTAATCCTTGTGATAACTGCTTATTAATCTTTAATTTTTGGGGGTTTTTTAATCTTACTTGTTCTAACCTTGTGAGCTGCTCTGGATTGTCTCTCTGAGAGAAAAGAAGCGTCTGAGGCCTATACTGGGAACTCCAGAGCAAATACTGTGAGTGGAACGGGTGGGGGGGGGGGGCGCTAAATGCATGAAGGCTACTCGGTCTGCATCCTTCCCACATACCACAGACTGATGTTCTGAAGAACTTCTTGCAGGTGTTTTCTTTGCATCTTTCGTTTTCTTCCCTTTAGCTTTATGAGTGCTAGAAAGAAAGAGAAAGCACCTCAGTCAGCTGGCCACCCAGCACGGAACAGTTGCTGAACTCTCTTCAGCCAAAAGCAGAAGGACCCCTTTGAATCAGACTGTTTTTGGGGGCAGAAAGGTGGAGGAAACCAACAGCATGCTGGAGGCTGACCTGGTTGCCCAGTCATTTTTCAGGAACCCCAAAAGCTGTAAAATAGCCATATTAATACATTGACAGAACACAAAGCAGTTTCGTTCAGATATGGAGAGAAGTAGCATTAGCTCCCAGCACTTGCCGATGCCCGCCCCCCACCCCCTAACGGCAGGGCCTCATCCCTTTGCAATGGCATTTGTGAGCCTATGTCAGAGGCTGGAAATTTACTTTGGAGGAATGCTTCTTCCAAACCACTGGCTCAAAGAAAGCACAAGTGTACACGTGTCAGACTTTTTCCAAGAATCACACCACTGCCGGTGCTAGGCAAGTACAAACAATAAGTTATTTTATTATTTATTTTATTTATATCCCGCCTATCTAGTCCCTCAGGACCACTCTAGGCAGGGAAGAGAAGCAGGCAAAAATTCAAAAGAAATAGAGGGTAGAGATGGGGATATTCACAAATGAATACAAATATCCCTGTCTCAGCTGGACCTAACGAGGGTCCGGTCCCGGGACCGGCTCATCCACTCTCATATCTCGGTGCTGTGAAGTCCCACTCTTCCCGCTAATGGCACCAGGAACTCTGCTTGGCTGGCCCCTCAGCAGGCATGTGGGGAGACCCGGCCTCCCATCCCCTGCTTGGAGAGTCTTACTTGTTCGCTGATGGAGAACAGTGTTTAGAGCAGGCAAGGGAAATCTTTTGACTCTCAAGGCTTATAGTTTGGCCTACAGAGGTTCTCCATCCAGCCCATGGAGTCTCTGAGTAGCTCTCAACTCCTCCTTTAAATCTCCATTGCTGGCAATACTCTGGAAGAACCCCACTATCTCCAATCATCGATCAGAGAAGTAGTAGAGATTTCCTTCCCACAGCCTAGATGGAGAAGAGGGGACCAGCAGTGAAAACGCCAAAAAAAAAAAAAAAAAAAAAAAAAAAAAAAGGCAGGAAGAAAGGATGGAGAAAAGAAAACGGTATGGAAAAGAGAAAAGCAGGATCAAGAAGAGAAGCCCCCATATAAATCGAGGGATAAATCAACAGAACGGGCACAAAATAAGAATCTATAGGTTTTTGATGTAGAGATTAAAACAATTTGGAAGCATTGGGTATAAAACTCTGAATTCAGAAATGATTCTCCGATATGAAGAACATAAATAGCTCTGACTAATGCTCACTTTGGCAATTCCACTGATTAACACTTTACCTTCTGCCCTCAATTTTGGGTTCCACTTGAGGCTTTTCAGCTTCTCTAGGACCTGCTTCTTCTGGGCTGTGGGTTTTACTGACACTTTCTGATTCTTCATGGACACAACCCTCTTTCTCGCTGCCAGCTGGCCCTGCTTCATCCCACGGCTCTTCTGTGCTTCTGTCACTGAAAGTGTCTTCCTGGACCTATTTGAAGAAAAGAATGCATTTACTGAAACCACTGTGAACTAGCAGCACAGATTACCATTTATAAGGCTTAAGCCTTCCTTCCCAACAAAGCTCCACTGAACCTAATTATGTTGTTCCAAGCCTGATCCTCCAGTTTCCGGCCATGTCTGTCTGTCTGCCAGCAAAACATTTCAGCCCAACTCTGCCCTGGATCCTAGGCAGAACTTCCTAGATGCTAGCGTCAAGAGGCACAGTTGCACTATAAAAAGGGGCATTGAAGCCCTAACTGACAAAGCCAGAACTATGAGGGGTCAAGAAAGAACTACCCACCTCTTAAAACGGATTGGATCCCAGGAAAGCCGGATTATGTGGAAGTCTCTTAATAGGGTACAGACTGGAGTTGGCAGAATCAAAGCACGCTTAACAAAACGGGGCTTTTGGACTGATACCGTCCTTCATAAGTGTGGAGAAAGAACAGGCAGTGTACTCTAGACCCCCATTTCTATGCTACAGAAGACCCCACGCGAGCTGCCCTAAACGCTCTTGAGGTTACCCGTCATTGAGTGAAAATGACCCGACATATTTATCAAGCCTGCTGTGGTGCTGCTTCTGACAGGAACAAGGAACACCGTCCTTGGTGTCAAGACGATTGCGGGAAGGTAACAGAATTTTAATAGGCTTCTCCGCACACGCCACGTCCGCTTCCCAGGATGCTTTGCCCGTAAGCCCCTGGGATGGCTTAGTGCCAAAGCTGGCCCCACCCCAGCGGCCTCTCTTGCTTCCGGGCCTGCCCCAGGCTGCCCGTCCTTGGGCTTCCACTCTCTGCACTCGGGCAGGAAAGACAGCCTGCAGCTAAAAGGCCTAAAAGAGAGTGGGAGTCAAGGTAGGCACAGGTGTGCAGAGAGGGCAGGTGGTACAAGCCTCTCAAAAGTGCCTTTGCACTGGACCCTTTTTTTTTTCCTAGTCAAAAAGGGGCAGTCCCTCCTTGTCCTTACTTCTGCACACTGGATACTTAGAGAAGTGCAGTCGTATCAATGGTGGAAATGGGATCTGTCCCAGATCTTATCTTAGAACAATAATCTTAGAACTGAAGAGCTGGAAGGGAGCCTATGGACCATGTCTAGGAAGAACGGTGGGGCATCCAATGCCCAGCCTCAGAGGATGCTCTCTGCCCTTTCCCTTTGAGGCGCCCTGGCCTGCTTCCTGATGAGCCAGAAAGCTTTCAAGACAGGGGTGGAGAAGGGCGGACTTATCCTGCTTCAATCAACGTGAGTGCTACTAAGAGATGTTCCTGCTGAAGTTACAACCGTCTTCCCTCACCATCTCACAATGCTACTGGGCCATCATGTAACAGGGCACTCAGATACATCCTGGGAGACACTATAAGAACAGAGGGCTGCAGCCTCAGCCAAACACTCCACTATGTGCCCACTGCTCTAGTAATAAGCTAAAGGATGGAGGGGTGGGGGGGGAGATCAAAGGTCAAACAAACATCTTTTAGGGTTCCAGCATTTCCCCAGACACAATGGGTGCTGACAAGGGGCACCGTGCCTAGGACGCCCTAACCTGGCCCACAGTGACAGCAATGTTGAAACCCAGCAAAATGTCCATTTTATTCTGGCCAGCGAGATCGCACTAATTTCTTCAGCTAACATCTGGCGTTTCGCCTGCCATGGAAGGCCGTTCTACTCATAGCTATCTCCCGGTCTTAAATGCTGACATTATGCAGAGCTGAGAGATCGCAACACCCAACGTTAAGTCCAAAGAGAAGCACTGTTCCCCAACTCAAATGCAAGGACAGGCTCCTCCCCAATCATAGGCAGTGAGGAATTTTCCAAAGAACATACCATCACTGTTCTTTGTTTCTTTCTCTGTTTCTTGGAGAGCCTGTAATGACAAAAAAGGAGGTTGAACACTGTTCATTCTCTCTCTCTCTTGTCTAATGCTACATCAGCGGTTAATTCAGAGTGGAGGGTCAAACCAAGCAAGTGGAGATATACAGCAGTGAAAATAATCACACAGGGCCAGAGGGTCCCAGTTATGGAGGGCTTCAGCAAACGAGTCAATTCTTTCTCCTTAAAAGAAACATCCCAAAATTCTGTCACATGACATGGGCTGGGCAGATGTGACTGGTGGCAGCTTTTCTTGCCTGGCTCTCCGAGCTGCCTTTGAAATGTTTTGTTGTTCAACTAGAGCAGCCATACTCAACGAGAACACCTAAAGGGGGCCACAAACTGGAAATTATTCTCCCATCTACCACCCTGTTAGGTTTGCTAAACAACTTAAACAATCCTGATTCAGCCTATAGTTCTTTCATATTCTGTTGATGACCGTGGCCAAAAAAAAGAGATTGAGAATGGCTAAATGAGTGCTTCTCCTACTCTAGTGTATTCATTTGTTGTTGTTTTTAAAGCAAGTAAGGGAAAAAGATGGGGGTTGCCCATTTGTTGTAATTCTGACAGAGACACGAATTGTGGGGCCCAGAGGGCTAGAGAGCGCCGATGTACTTTCTCCAGCTTTTGTGCTTGAAAGAGGCCTACACCGTGGTTGAAATCCTGTTGCTTAGCACAATAAATCACAACTAGAGCAGGCCCATTGAATCAGTGGAACTTACAGAGGAGCTGACTCACCGAATCCCCATTGATTCAATGCACCTACCCTAGTTGCAACTTACTATGCTGAGCAACAGGATTTGAGCCAATCTCTAGAAAAGGATTTCAAAAAGGTTGCAGAATATATTTATCTCAAATTCCCTTCCAGCATGCCGGCTTTACCCCAAACACCTGATAAACAGGGGTGAAGCCACCTGTTTTGAAATCAAAATGTCCAGTATTGAAACTTGAAACCTTATTCATCCTCTGGTGTCTTGGAAATATTACTCACAGCTGGCTGTCCTACCAGCAAATAACCCGCTTAGCGTGGATCCCTGTGTAGACAAAACAGGGAAGTATCAACAAGCTCAGAGAAACCTGAAGATTTGCTGAAATTAAGAAATGTACAGTGGTGCCTCACTTAATGAGCGCACCGTATAACGACGAAATCGCATAGCGATGGGGTCTCAGCGATCGCAAATGCGATCGCATACCGATGGCCCCTATGGGCAAAACTAGCTTTGCGAAGATCGGTAAGCGTTTCACTTACTGATCTTCACAAAACAAAGCCTGACGATCAGCTGTTCGGCGGCTCCAAAATGGCCGCCGGAAGCCCCGAAATGGCCGCGCACAGTGTTTTCGCGCCCTGCCCTCACTTAACGAGGGTGCGAAAATGGCTGCCGGACCCGGGAAGCATCGCTGAACGGTGAGTTTTCGGCCCATTTGGAACGCATTAAACGATGTTTAATGCATTCCTATGGGCTTTTCTGTCCCATTCAGCGATGTTTCGCCATAGCGAAGGTTAATCCGGAACGGATTAACCTCGCTATGCGAGGCACCACTGTACCTCCTTTTCAAAAAACACATACATAATGTTCAAGTACAATCAAAACAAGTGTGTGCGTGCTCAGTGGCCAGAGGATGCTGAATGACTATCGGGATGGAGAAAGAGGAGCTATCTAGTTGGCTGGCACCCTTGAGTGAAACACTTCATGCCGCATCGATCGATTGATCAATCAATCAATCTTTTTGCTGGTTCTATTGGACTGATCACAATTCATAGTCTTTTGTGCAAAGTGAACTTTCTCATACGTACTTTGGTTTGGGCACTTCTACCACCTCCTCTTCCTCATTATTATTCAATCCATTCTCCTCCACGGCCCTGAGGGAAAGTTCTTCCTCTTCCTCCTCCAGCTGTTGCCGTAACAACGCCACCATCTCCCGATGCTTCTTGGATTTTTCGTGGTTCTTCATCCTGCAGAGAGTGACCACACAAACGTTACCAGGAGCATCTGAACACAACAGAGCAGCCTAATGGTTTCATTTTATCTGAACTGTCAGTGGCAACTCCGCAGCTCCTCCACTGGGAAATAAGCTGTTCAATGGAACTTATTTCCAAGCAAGGGTGCGCAAGAAGACAATGAAAGCAAGCAGCCACTCAAAAGCCAGTTTTCTTTTAAAGACCGGGGGGGGGGGGGGAGAACCACTCACGCTTTTTCGGTCTTAAAGGATTTATCACAAGCAGGACAGTACAGGTCATCATAGAGCTCAGAAGTGTCGCCCTCTTCACTTAATTTATCTGAAAAAGATGTTTTAAATGGCAAGGGTTCACATTACTCCTATGCTCGTTTACTGAATTCCTCCTGTGTAACACTGCTAAGGCCGTAACGTGGTGATGTTAAGACTACACCTCCCAGAATGTCTAGCTGGTACGGCCATAGGCTGACTGGGGAATTCTAGAATTCTTAGCCCAAGGAAATCATCGTACCAAGCTTTGATTAAGGCCTATTCAAAAATAAATGTGCTTAGAACTCCTATCTCAAGGCTGACACTTTATACACATTCACCGGAGAATAAGTCCTATCAAGCTTAATGGAGCTTACTTCTGAGGAGGCAAGTCTACGATGACCCCTGTTAACTTTACAATCCTGAGCACTGTTACTCAGAAGTAAATCCCACTGAAATTCACCGCCATGACTGCAATGCCCTTTTAGGTGGGGCTGCTTTAGGAGCTGGAAATTTGAGAGGGTCAGAGTGTGCTATGGACAAAATGGAAACCTCTCACAAATTAGTTAATTGGGTTTTCGACCATAATTCAAAAGGTACAACTCGACTTATAAAGCTATAAACATTCTGCAGCAAGGATACCAGAGGAACCAACCACCTGGTTATTAATATCCTCAAGGAATCGTTCAACTTAAATGTCCCCGTTTTCTAAAGGGAGACCGGGTGTCTCCCAGGCGCAGGGCCTCCTCTGTGGTGGTGTCTCACTTCTGGAATTCTCTTCCCCAGCTGCCTATCTTGTGACACCTCCTCTGTATATTTCTGTGTATTAAAATTTACAGGTACCTTTTCAGGCCTCGAAGTGGAAAACAAGATAAATCGCTAATGAAAAATACATCAAAAATTATACGAAAAAGTTCAGCATCACAAACACTGAAAAGTTCCAGAGTCTGTGTGTCACAACTGTGGAGGCGCTGACTTATCTAGCCAACATACCTCATGGTGGTTGAGGATTTGAAATTCTGTATTTGTACTATTACAAAATAGTTGCTAGTTCCTTATTTAAGAGGCCTAATAAACTTTTTAAAACTAAATCATTTCCTTCTATTTATAGTGTTCAGGCCATGAGCACTGCTGCTTATGTTCAATGATGTGTTCTTTTTTTTTTTTAAGGCAAACCACTATTAGTATTTTTAATCAGACATTTCAAAGTGCTGTAACTATAACTCCCAGCAAAGGGCTTACACTGCAGTACTGCAGTCAAAACTCTGCTCATGTCCTGAGTTCAATCCCTATATGCTCAGGTGGCTGGAATGAGGTTGACTCAACCTTCCATCCTCCCAAGGTTGGTAAACTGAATGTCTCTCTGTGTGTAATCTGCATAATTAAACTGCAAACTGTCCAGAGATTGTTTTAAGCACTCTTTAAATTTTAATATTACAGTGAATCTAATCTTATTTAAGGTGTGTAAATCCACTGTATGTTAACTTTCCATTTCTTTTAACAATTTTGTATGCCCCCTTGATTCCCATTCAATGATAAAAGTGGCATATAAATATGATAAATAAAGAAAAAGTAATTAATATCTAGAATTTAAATCAAATCCACTCTGGCTATCCGAAAGTTCACCCTTACCTTCTTGCTTTTCTTTCAACTCATGCTCCTCCTGTTCCTCTTCCTCATCCGTCCCATCTCCAAACTCCTTCTCGTATTGCGCCTCCATCTGCTGCAGCTCTCGCTCCAGGTTGGACATGGCCATCCACGTCTGCTCCTTATACTCCTCAGCCAGTCTTTGAAAGGAAGAACAAGCAGAAAGCTTAGCTTTTCACTGCCTCCTTTGCTATCAAAAGGCTGCCTGCTATACAGATTTCTTTGGGGATGGGGGTGGGTAGGACGACATGATCCATAGTTCCCTGTCAAAATGAAAGGCAAGAAAGAATGGGTCCCGGCCGCTGTGAGGGCATTGCTCTTTCCATGAAGCCAAGATAAAATAAAATAAAATAAAAAACTTTTTGAAAAAGAGTGGGTGCTACTTTGGATTAATGTGGAAGCATCTGCGTCTTTTTTACAAAGCTCTCTATTGAAGATACATACCCAGGAAGGGTTTGGTTTCCCCCTCTTGGCTATCCATGTTCTTATCAAAGCATTTGCAATGTGTCACATTAACTGTAACGGGCAGAGGTATTTACATGCACTGGCTGAAACGTTGCTGGCAGTTATGCAAAAGGCATAGCTTTTGGAAACAAATTGCCGTGCACTCTTATGCCAGTCCCATTACTGTATTTTCCTACAGAAACTATTCCAGCCTCTACCTACAGGAGGCTCTTGCTATGACATAGTCTAGTGAGGCTTATTTTGTTACAAAGCATAGGTGGGCATTCTCTGTTACAGCGCTAACAATGTGGAAAGGTCTCCCCGATGAAATGAGAGAGTCTCGCTTCACCGCTGGCTGAAGGACCATCTGTTGTTTACCCAGGAATTTTCCTGGTTATTTTTCTAACTGCTATGCGAAAATTAACCCTAGTTTTAAAATAATTATTTTAATGGATGCTATTGTTCTATTACTTTATTCTTTTTAACTATAGGTTTTATTTTACTCATTCTTATGGGAAAAGACTACAGGATTAAAAGAAGAAGAAATCCATGTTGAGATTATTTTTAATAAAGAAAAACAAAGATACATCCTGTCATTCCAGGAGCAACCCAAGCATTCCTGCCACCCAAGAGGAAAGACAGACAACTGCTGCCCATCACAGCCACCTGTCCTTGGTCTTGCTCTGAGCTCAAGACAAATGGCAAGTGGACTCTCAAGAAATCAATGCCAGTTCTCAAAGTTTATTGCTGTTCTCTACAAAACCAGAACGACCTGAAGCTGGGCTCTGAGAGAGCCAAGCGTTCAGGTCTGGATGCTTATGGGGACATATCCACAATGCCTTGCTCTGGCGAAGACCCAATCTTAACAGCAAGGGGATGGTTGCTGTTGTTGCTCCAGACTCCGTAGCGCTAAAGCACTCTCGAGGCAGTTTACAACAGAATTATGCAAAAAACTCTTTGCCCTCATTTTACTAACCTCAGAAGGATGGAAGGCTGAGTCAACTTTGAGCCTGAACCTGTCAGGGTTGAAATCAGGTTGTGAGCAGAGGCTTAACTGCAGTACTGTAGTTTACCCACTGTGCCACAAGGTTCATATTGACTGTCGCTTGATCAGCTCCAAAAATATATATATTGACCACTGTTCTGTGGTGAGACTGTTCCATTGAAAGGTACAGTAGATGTGGTTTCACTTTAAAGCATGGAACTCTGGCAGGCCTGGGTGCCAAATCTTTGCCCACCCGTCACAGGCCTCACCAGGCCCAAACAGCTGTAAAATACTTCACACATCAAACAGGAGTACCTGGATAGTCACCACCAGTTTTGATTCAGGGGACTGAGGTCTTTAAACTAAAAACGGCAGTGACTGGAAGCTTTCATGAGCAGGAAAAAACAACTTCAAAACACTTGCCACTGGGGGCGTTGGGGAAACTCCATGGGTTGTAAAAATGGCCTTCCCTCCACTGGAGACCCACAAAGTGTACTTTAGCCACCCTTGTTTATAGCCCATCCATGCCCATCCTGGAGACCCAGGCCAACTGTGGGGCATGCAAGCCCTTCCCCAAAAGGGAAGGACCCGTCTTAAGGTGGAAATGATCTGCTGCCTATCAACTGGGGTGGGTTTTCCCCCCGCTCTGCCTAATGGGAGGGCTGGCCTGTGTAACTTACAAATCACTATTCAGATCCAGTGGTTCACGTGACTAATTATCAGAAAAGAGAGCACCGTTCAACAATCATGCTAACTTTCAAGTAATGGAAACCAGCTCTATTCGGTTTTGCAGCCTTTAAGATTTTCATACTTGGCTTGTTTTAGTTTCTGCTGCCTCCGGAGTTCCTCCACTTTCTTCAGTTTCTCAGCATTCTGTTCTTCCAGAAGCTTCCGGTGGGCCTGCACCCGCTTGTCCCTTTTCCGGATAAAGGCCACCAGTTCCCGGACCAGTTCGTTCCGCTCCTTTCTGGCTTTGTCCCGAGTTTTCTTGTTCTCTTTCTCCATCGCCCGCTTCTCCCAGCGGTTTGAAGCCTGCCGTGTGTCGTACTCTTCTTTCCAGGCAAAATTCTTCCGAGTGCAGAAACTCTGCCAAAAGGCATAGAAGCAGTGCACTACCTAATCCGTGGGAAAAGAAAACACCAAAAGAAATATAAACATCTACACACATGCACAAACACACACAAACACAAAATCAGAGGAAAGAGAGACCAAATAGTGAGCCACTTTGAGTCCCTTCACCAGAAAGATGAAACAAAAATCAATAAATACATTAGATTTTTTTTTTAAAAAAGGAAACGAAATGTTCAACATTTGAACATTCCAAAACCTATTTAAACCAAAGTTCTTACGGGAGAACCTACCTCCCCAGTTCTTGAAGATGGCACTGCCGTGCAGTTAACTTACTTACGGTGTCATAATCACTCTGAGAATCTCCAAAAGTTGGAAATTCCTCATTATCTTCTTCCAGCATGGATTCTTTTTCTTCATTGACAATCATTTCAAAAACATGCCGATACACCGTATAGAACCCCTGAAACCAATGATACAAAAGAAAAAGAAAAAAACAAGCCTCCATTAAGTCAACAGAATGAAGTGACCCAGTAAGAACTCAAACCTTCTGACAGACTACTTGAGACCTCCAATCAGCTTCCTGCCTGACATATATCCACCTCCATGAAGAAAGGTTTGAGGAACGCATGGCGAATCAAAACTTGATGAACGACTACTTCCATCGTTCCTCATCTCTGGCCATGCTGGCAGAGGCTAATGGGAATGGAAGTTCAACACCCTCAGGAGGGCCACAGGTTCTCTAAACATTTTCTGCTTGTGGAAGACTCCTTGCATGGTTTCCCTCTCCACCGTGGTACAAGTGGAGGCTGCAAAATAACAGTTCACAGATTACAAAGGGTTTCATGCTGGGTCACCCAGAAAACAATTTGCCCCGAAGCTTGTGATCAGCCTATTGCAAGTCAATTCTTTTTGGTTCTGCTTCGCTGGCCAACTCTACCACTGTGTAACTTCTGTTGTATCCTAGTCTTTGCTCTTGCTGGGGAATTGACACTTTGAGCTACCTTCTCGTCATCTCCAAAGCCAGAGTAACAAGTGGCGGTGAAGTAGTGGAGCAGATCCAGACTGTCATCCTGATATTCTCCATCGACCCCTCCTTTCAGCAGTGCCTCCCTGTGATTGTCGTACCTGACAAAGAAACAACGTCACAGACCGTGAAGGCTTCCAAGGGCAGAACAGAAGATAAAAGATATTCCTTCTATGATTCTGGAGCAGTGGTTCCCAACCTTGGGTCCCCAGACATTCTTAGACTGCAACTCCCAGAAGCCTTCACCACTAGTTGTGCAGGCAAGGGCTTCTGGGAAATGGAGTCCAAGAATGTCTGGGCACCTTAGGTTGCGAAACCACTGTTCTAGAGGTGTGCAGGTTTGGTGCTTTTGGTCCACAGCTCCCAGAATTCCCTAGGTGAGAATTCTGGGAATTGTAGTCCAAAAACCTGGAAACTTCCTGTTCCAGAAGGCTTTTAAGTGAAATAATATCAGCTGTAGGTCTGATGGCTATTTTTAGGGTATATATTTGAATTGCATTTTAATTGTTTTGACTTTTTATTGTATTTTAAATGTTATAAGCCGCCCAGAGACCTTTGGGTAGTGTGGGCGGCATATAAGTAAAATAAAATAAATAAAAACACAAATCTGCACACTTTTTAAAAATTCTATACTACCAGGCTAGGGTGGTCAGCTTTAGAAGGTCTGGGGCCAATTTCCTTCTGGAACCACATGGGCCACCACTTAGGTCAATACCAATCCCAAAAAGAACCTGGAAGGGGCCAGAAATCAATTTCCAGTTTTGAAGAACTGGTATGTTTCAGTATTGAACAATGAAGGGGGTGGGACACTTATAATGTCTCTTAAAAAGTGAGTTCTTCTCTTTTTTTAGGAAAACAAAGTACTGTACTTTCTTGACCTGGGGGAAAAGGTTTTTTCAGTGGGACTCAAGAGGAATGAAGGACAAGGTAGAAAAAAAGAAGAAGGGACAGTGGTAAGCATTCCCTATGCTACACTTTGCCCACCCCTGCACTAAGGAGACCAAGAAGTAGGCAAGTTTCCTGCTTGGCCAGTATTCTAGTGCCTTGCAGACCCACCTGATCAAGTATTAGTGCTTTAATTTATACACATCTATTTATATACACCCACAACTGCACCTGAACTCTGAATCTGATTTCTATGCAGAGCAAAAGATGAGTAAGGGGTGGCTTTCTTATTGACCCCCCCCCCCCCAAAGAGAACTCATCAGTGGCACACGCCATTCCTTAGCAGCAAACTAGGAAAGCAGGTTTACTCTGAACTCAACTGGAGAAAACATTCACCTGCTCAGACCACAATAATTACAACTCCCACAGTTGACATGCCACTAAAAATATCCAAGGGTGACTCAGTCTTCCATCCTTCCCAGGTCAGTAAAATGAGTACCCAGCAACCACTACCACCTATAAACAAGTTGCAGGATCTACCTGTGAGATCGGCCATGCTGAGAAAGAGTGATCAGCCCAAGGCTACATCCAGAGTTTCACAAGTCAATAGAATCTAGAACCTGTATCTCCCAAGTTGCACATTCTAACCACTACACCACACTGTCTTTCTCAGAACTGTCACTGACCCGGAGATACTGGACAACCTCAAATATCTATACCAGCCCACAGAGGAAAGGAAGACTCACCATGCTCTTTCTTGAGGATCACTCAGCACGTCATAGGCTGCCTGGATCAGCTTGAACTGCTCAGCTGCTTCGTCAGCATTTTCTAGGTTCTTGTCTGCAAAGACACAGCAGGAGAATGTAAACAACACGTCCGGGTCAGAAATAGCAATGTCTGCACACTATTCAGTGTCATACAAGGATCTTATTTATTTTAATTCCTCTATATTTAATTCCTCTGTAGTTACTGCATCCATTCATCCATTCATCTTTCTTCCAGTGAGCTGAGGACGACATCCATGGCTCTCTTGCCCATGCTTCATCTTCTCAACCATCATGCAAGGTAGGACACTCTGAGAATAAGTGGCTGACCTACCCTCACGCCACGAGTTCTAGTCCTTGGAGACAATTAGAACCAAGATTTTCTCAGACTCAAACCAATAAACACAATTAAAATCCGGCACAATCCAGAACTAACAATCTAGTTTACAGTTTGCTCACTGATTACTAACTGGGTTTCAGTCTTATAAGAAATCTGAGGATCCCCAATAGTGTTTACTCAGAAATACATTCTATGACTGCACGGGGGTGTACTTCTAAACAAGAATGCCAAGATAGGATGATGATAAATATGCCTGTAAAATGCTTCAACTCAGAGTGTTCTTGCTTAGAATCCCAGATAGCAATGTCCTTTTCCAGGAGACTCAATTACAGTATATATTTTCTCTCTTACTATTATACCCAATAAACCCAATTGACCACAATGAGACTGACCACTGGGTGGGCTTGTATAGGAGAGAAAGTTAACAAAGTTGCTCAAAAATTATGCTTACCGAGTCTCATCATGACCCTGTAAGACACACTTGGCTGTCAGCCACAGCCATCATGACTACATGCAAAGAAGGCATTGCCAAATTATATCAACGTCCTTCCACATTTTGGGTGATAGAAGCAACCTCAATAAAACACACACAGCCCATATATGATTAAAACCAACAGTGTCCTAAAACAGGATGTATAAAAACTACTGTTTTTTAAAAAAGAGATCAATTTAAATCACAATTTAAATTTTAAAAATCGATTTAAATCAAATCAACCCTGTCCAAGAGTCCAACTGAAGAAAAAAAAACTTTTGGGATAAGCTATTTTGGGCTACTTTTGTAGTAAATTTGTCAATTTTTAAGATGTTACAGGATTCTTTGACGTCTTCACTGCATCCACATTAAAGAGCTACAACTCTGAAAATACTGGGTTGTTTTTATTATACTTTTCTGAGATATAAACAAGCAAATTGTGAAATGATACATTACATACGAAGTCAAGAAGGTTTAGATTTAACTTCTTGTCAGGCTATTCATTTAAACATACAACCCTAATACCTACAGCTCATAGGCAAGGGGATTACAGACCTCCTAACACATTCTTTTACTTTAGTTTTTACACACAGGTTTTGCTAGATCAATGTCAAACATTTTGAGGAACACAAAAAATACCCCTGATTAGAGATGGGCACGGACTGGTTTGTCCCAGTTCATAAAGGCCTCATCTGGCTTGATCAGCCATTCACCAGGCCCAGCGTGCTAGGCTTCCTGCACCTCCTCAACCGATCTTCCAGTCCCGGCAAGAGCTCAGGCTTCTCTGCCTCGTCCTCTTGCTGATCTCCCATTCAGACAAAAGGGCAGAGAAGTTTTTCACATGAGAATATGCAAAAAAGCTCTTGCTTGTGATCGGGAGATTAGCTGAGGAGGTGGAAAAAGCAAGCAAGCTGGGCCTGGTGAGTGGCTGAGGAGGCAAGGGAGAGGAGCAGCAGCGCCTGTGCTGCCACCTTCATTAGCTGGGACGAACTGGTTCATGCCCATCTCTACCCCTGATTCTTGAATCTCGAGACTTCAGTGTTTCACACAAACCCTATAAAGATCTAGTTTTAAATAACTGGGTTTTGATGTGCATGCTTAACTTGTGAGAGCAAATCCTGTTGAAAAAAGTCTTTAGTTTTCCAATGGGAACCTTCCAGACATCATAGACTTAAGTTCCAGAAGCCCCCAAGCCTGCTGCGCAATGACAAACAATAATGGGGGGGGGGGGGTTATAGTCCAAATTCTGGAAGGCCAAAGGTTTCTGATTTTGGCTTTAGTTCTTAAACATACTTGAAACAGAGCTGGTTGAGTATAATTGAAGTTATAAATAGATTAGTTTACATAAGGTGACAGAATAGTTATAAATTACAAACTGTGTGTAAGACAGTGGAGCAAGTAAGTAACAAACTGCATTCAGATCTCATTTAGAATGCTTGGTCGATATACAGTATACAGTCTATGTCATGACCTTATTACTTCTGAGAAGGAACAAAAAGGGCTACCATATAAACTGGTGTACAGCAATTTATATTCAACCTATGTTGTGGCTTAACTGATCAACTAAGTTGTAATTCCTGTTTTCTCCTCCTCAGGCTGGGCATCTAAACCTATTTCTAAAACACTGGTTGACAAAATTTCCTCTCGACCTAAGTTTTCGCAGGAAAGACAGATCTTTGTTTATCTTTTGTTATTTTCAGCAGGTGAACCTTGCCTTCGACTGGAATCCTGAAAGCACTCTTTTTCTCTGTGTGTAAGAGAAAAAATGCCATCAAAGCAAGCTAAGAGTGGAAGGTGGAGATTCTGAAAAGCTCCAGTAGCAAAAGGAAGCAGATCCCCACAACATGGACCACCATCCCAGTGGAAAACTGGGGGGGGGGGAGTCCCTCCCTTTTGACTTTCAACAAGCGAGTTAAAAGAACTACTTTTTGTTACAGTCGAAATGCAGTCTCTAGTTGATGAGCTATTATTGTGCCGTCTTGCCACCTAACAAACCGGGGGGGGGGCAGGCGAAATTCATGGGAAAGTGTGGGAGGGAGGAGGGAAAAAACTTCTAACCCCCCCCCCAAGTGCCAGGCCCGGCCAGTACCTGGATGCCAACGCAGTGCCAGTTTCCGGTAGGCTCGCTTCAGGTCTTCATCGGAGGCGTCGCGCTTCACGCCCAGCACTTCGTAGTGACACTTCATCCCCGAAGCCTGCGGAACTCAGCCCCACTGGGCAGTCAATGTTGCGGGAAGGGCGGCGGCGGCGGCGGCGGCTTCCTCGGCCGGCATCAGCGTGCCTGAGACAGCAGCACCCGGCGAGAAGGCGAGGGGAGGGACCGGAAGGAGCGCCAGACCCATACGGAAAGCCGAGCCGGGTTGGGAGGCGGGCTGAACGATTTAGAGGAGGAGGGAGGCGAGGGCCTCCTCCGGGATGGAAAGGGTAAGCCGGGAGGAGAGGAGGAGGGGCTTTGTTTGGATGGCGTAGAATGTTGGGACGCGAACGTTCGGGAAGTCCTTTGATACAAACGCCGGGAGGCTGAACGTTCTGACGAAGCTCGGTGGAACGTTGACGATGCGAACGTTCTAAGGTCCGTCAGTATTGGAGAGACGTCGTGATAATGAGGATGGTTACCAGAGTAGTCTCTGGGTTATAACATCGATATAGAATGATGGTAATAAACATGTAATGAAGGGCAGAGATCAGAGTTTAATTTCGTGAACAGCATACGTATACATTCTTTTTGTTCCTCTCCTACCAGAAGTTAGATATCATCACCCTTAATTCGAGTTTGGATAGATTAACCTAAGTGTTGTGTTGCAGCCAAGCCAGGCGCCAAGTTTCTCTACCTAGTAAGTCCTTCTCTTTCCTCTGTTTCTTTTCCCATGTATTTTTTATCTTGAAAAAAACACAAACACAGTTTGTACGGTTTATTTCTGAGAAAGTCTGGCTTTCTGTGCTTTAAGATTTCTTGGTCTTCATTCATTCACTTTAGTACTTCTTTGTTGATCGCCTTCTAGATCCAGTACAAACTATTAGCATTCTGGGATGAATCCATTTTTTTTATATTGTTGTCTATGAATCAAACATTTCTAGATTTAAGCCCTAAGACAGGTAGTTCAGTAGGACTTGAGCTGTGTATGGGCTTGAGACTTGAACCAACTAAGAAAGGAAACAATAAACCCTGTGGTTCTTTAAAGACTCATCATTTAGTCATGTCCAACTCTTTGTGACCCCATGGACCAGAGCACGCCAGGCCCTCCTGTCTTCCACTGCCTCCCGGAGTTGGGTCAAATTCATGTTGGTTGCTTCAATAACACTGTCCAACCATCTCATCCTCTGTCGTCCCCTTTTCCTCTTGCCTTCACACTTTCCTAACATCAGGGTCTTTTCCAAGGAGTCTTCTCATGAGTCTTTAAAGACTAACTTGTTTTAATTGGCTTGAGTTTGTGAGGACTTCAGCTTGTTTGTTCAGGTGGACGATGAGGACTTTGAAGAAGCAGGCTAAAGTCCACAAACTGTTAGCTCAATGAAAACATGCTAGATGTTTAAGCCTGGGAGTTTAAGTTTCAGCAGTAAAGACTTCACCATTTGCTATACATACTGGAGGTATCTTCCGTATTAGGTAACCAGTGTGGAATGGACGAAGTGACAGATTAGGGCCCTGGAGATCAGGATTTGAATCCTCTGCCATGGAAACTCACTGAGGGTCATTATCTTTTGGTTCCAACTTGATCTTCCATATTAAAACCACCTCCCTGTGGGGGATACTGGGCTGCATTTGGACTCTGGAAAATGTGTTGTTAGTTCCCTACACAGCCTTGATGTCTTTCAGACTAGCTTACCTTGTCAGGAAGATGAAATGGTGTAATTTCTGTGTATACAATATTCAACTCTTTGGCAAAATGGAAATATATTCTCATGTGAAAAACTGTCACGTTACAATCCTTAGTTCCAAGATGGGGCGCCTGCACACGTTCTGGATTTCAGCTCCCAGACAGCCCTGATACCATTATCAATGATTCTGAATTATATGAGTTATAATCTAAAACAACACCTGGAGAGCCAAATGTTCTCCAGTCTTAGTTTGGTTCTAGCTTTGCTCACATGAACAAAGAGGAAGCTCATTCTTGTGTTGCATTTTCCTAAATATTAAAGCTGTTGAAAGATGGGAAGGGTTGATCTCTTACAATATTCTGCTGATAACAGCTATCACAAGTTTTTCTCAAGGTAAATAAAATAGGCTAGTTTTTAAAAAGAACTTTAAGGACACAAAACACTTTAGAAGTGACATGCTTAATAAAGGGCCCCAACAGAAATTTTATTTTAAAAATACACAAGTACCCCATAAGTGATAAAAACAGTTTCAAAAGTTATTATACACAAATTACCAAGAAGCATAATAAAAATCAATTAAACGTCCACACAACTGAATCCCAGTTAATTTCCCCCGCCCCTTCATTATTCTATGCTCTAGTTCCACCAAGTTTCTTTTTTAATTTCCTCTCTCGCTGATGTAGCTTCTTTTTCTTTTTCAAGTTAATTTTTGGCTCCGGCTTTACTAACTCTATATCCACTGGCTTTTCTTCAGCTGGTATTTCAAAAACTTGTTCTGTGGGATCTTCAGGAATCAGCGCCTTCTCTTCCTTTTTCCTTATTTTCTGAAGCTCCTTCATTTGCTGCTTTTCTTTGAATTTGGCAGCTGTGGCCAGTCTTATTGCCCGCCGGTGCTGAAACCAGAGATTAAATTAGTAAATTAGCATGCCTAGGTAAGAGTAATGATTAAGAACCTACTTGCATGAAGTGTGGACACACATTCTTTTAGTTCACCAGTATATATATTCATAATAGCAGCTGTCTAGAATTTGAGGGATTTTTTTCTTTCAAGCGCTTTCCGTCAATACTGAGAACTGAATATGGGAATTCCTGCATGTAAAATATATAATCTGCCACTGAGCTACAACCCTTCCCCTTGCCAATTAAATGGTAGATTATTTTAATCAATTATTATTGGTCAGCTTCATTCTCAACATTAACAGCTTTGCAATTCACACTGGTCAGTGTCTGATCAGTTATGACTACTGCCGTTTTTTCACTGGCATCATGTAAATCAGGCTTGTCCAACCTGCGGCCTGAGAGCCGCATGCGGCCCAGGTCGGCTCATAATGCGGCCCAGTGCAATTTTTTATTTCTAAAGAAATTCCAAAGTTTCAAGTTACACTGCCGGCACTTGCGGCTGGAATGCGGCTGGGGCATGTCACAACAGTGGGGGGGGGGGAGGGAAGGAAGGAAGGAGCGGGAGGGGAGGGGGGGCTGTGTGACTGCATTGCGTTGTCTCCGTCAATAGGTGGACCCCCTCCCGGCCCTATAATGCTGCCAGAGTTGAAGCTGGCAGCCTCTGCTGTCTGAGATCGCAGCTGCCGGTAAGGGTGCTTGGAGCGGGGCTGCGGAGGACGGCTAGGGCTGCCCCCCCATGTGGCCCAAACCAAATTTATGTGTGGCTCAAACCAAATTTTCATCTTCTAATGTGGCCCAGGGAAGGTGAAAGGTTGGACACCCCTGATGTAAATCCTCAAATCTCAGGAACAAATTGCCACAAATTAAGGAGTTAACATTGACATTTTCTCTTGTGTGACCAGGAACACAATTCAGAAAGCAATTGCAAATGGCTACACTGTCTTCTCAATCTGCAGCCATTTGTCACTGTCTACAAACCAGTACATGATACAGTGATGAAGTTATACAAGCCAAAGAGTGGACAGGATCAGCTAGAAGAATCTCCAGACCACAACAGTAAACCACTGAAGACAAAATACTTCCTAAGTTGTTTGCTTTAGTGTGCTGGGTGAGTGATTTTTTTTAAAGCAAAAAGGGTGTTATACAACTCAAGCCTACACAGAATGCATCCAATAACTTAAGTCCCGTGGTGCAGTGGTTAAACTGCAGTACTGCAGCCAATCCTCTGCTCATGACCTGAGTTTGATCCTGACAGATTCACGTATCCAGCTCAAGGTTGACTCAGCTTTCCATCCTTCCAAGTTTGGTAAAATGAGTACTCAGCTTGCTGGGGGGGGGGGGGGGGGGCAAAGTATTCCTTACATAATTATGTTGTAAACGGTCCAGAGAGTGCTGTACCACTATGGAGCAGTATATACAAGTCAAAACAACAACAACAATAATAATGCTCTCCAGTCCTTTCCAATTTATTTTATTTATTTATTAAATTTATACCCCGCCCCTCTAGACCATGTCTACTCTACTGCTGCATGCTTTACCAAAACTAAAATGAAACTCAAAAATCTATAAAGTTTTGTGCATGACAGCATTAAGAGAAGACCAGAAAAACTATGACAATCTATGACAAGAACATTATATCTCTGTATATCCACAGATACCAGTCAGGCAATATAAGGCTTAAAAAACAGTGAAACACATCTTACCATATTTGGTGACTGGTAATGAGGATTTTCATAAAGGGTTGGTCCTCCAAAGCTGCCTTGGAAGATCTTAATAAGGTTGAAGACCAAGCGAGGCCCAATTTCTACCAGGGCTGCATCTTCTTCTACAATCTACAATATAAGTGGCAAACATTACATTTGCTTATGAAGAAAGAAGGATCATTCTTGTAATGATGAACCACAGTTGATCATGATATTGAAATGCAACCAGTTTCATGCAAGCTGGTTTAAATCTGACTTTTTTGTTGTATCAATCTTACCCGTTTCATTGGGGGAGGGTTTAAAAAATAACTGAATATGAAACTCGATACAATAAAATCAGTTTAAGCCAGTATTCATACAACATTTTCCAGTATGGGGAAACTGTACCCGAATATCAGCATATGCTACTTACAGTTCTTGCATACATTTCATTGACAAAACAGCTAACCTGGTAATTTCGAAACCAAATCCTCTTGTCTGTTATGGAGAATGTGAAGACATGATCTACGAAAGGCTGGCTTTTTGGATGATACTGTGGTGTACTAAAAATCTAAAAGGGGAGGGAAAAAGGACTTTTTTGAGCAATTGCAGTAGCAAGAAGAGTTATTATGATTCCTATATTCTCTACTGCACAGTTGATCACATGATCAAGATATAATTTTCTCCATTTTTCCTAAACAAGTATATGACTGCAGTATTTCTAGATTACAAACTCAATATAAAGTAGTCTAGCTATTTCTGGATCCTCCCATGACTCAGCTTTGTTTTGCACTAAATTATATTATAGAGCTACGTGACTCAAAGGCCAAGCACTGTAATCAACATGTGTGAACTGTAGGTGATGTCTGGGCCTAGCTGAACTTTTTACAGATCACAAACCTCAGCGTTCCTCTTACAATTCTCAGCTAAAGGCCCAATCTTGCTTGTTTACGTCAAGCTTCATGCATGAACATACATGCAGTCTTGCAGAACAGGGCCCCAGGTTTACTCAATACCATTAATCTTGAATATGTAGTAAAAATGATCAGAACAATTCTGCCATTTTATTACTACTGACATTGTTCTGCAGAAAGGGGATGAGATGGGGTTGAGCAACTTTTGTCTCTCCAGACATCTGGACTACAACCTGCATAGTCTCTTACTACTGGCTGTACCAGCTAGAGTTTCTAGGAGTTGTGTAAAAATGTAGAAGGGCAAAGACTCTCCCACTCTTGATTTAAATACAGCATTTCAAAAAGCAGCAATAAGGGAGGAGGGAGATACTGAATAATGCTCTGCTAAGCAATCCCCCTCATATCATGGGGGTGGTGGTTATGTCACTACCAACAACATCAGCTTATACCCCGTTTCCCCGAAAATAAGACCCAACCTGATAATAAGCCCTCGCATTATTTTTCAGGATGCTCGTAATTTATTTATTTATTATTTATTTTATTTTATTTATATCCCGCCTATCTAGTCGATAGACCACTCTAGGCGGCTTACAACAAGGGATACCACAATAAAAACAACAAAATTACATAAAAGAGAACTTTCGACAGTTGGGTTAAAACATTAGGAAAGAAAAGAGGAGGGGATCAGGAATTAACTAGGAGGGAAGGCCTGCCGAAACATCAATGTTTTTAATTGCTTTTTGAAAATACCCAGCGAGGGGGCCGCGCGAATATCAGGGGGAAGGTTGTTCCAGAGGCGAGGAGCCACCGCCGAGAAAGCCCTACCCCAAAAATAAGCCCCAGTTAAGTGAAGCCCTGTCCTCCACCCTTGTGCTGCAACCAGAAGAAGAGGACATGACTGTAAAATAAAACATCTCCTGAAAATAAGCCCTAATGCATTGTTTGGAGCAAAAATTAATATATGACCCTGTCTTATTTTCGGGGAAACACGGTCTATTTGTGATAATTCATTATGGAACTGGAACTAGGATTTTTTTAAAAGTGTGTTGGTGCTACTACGTCAATCATGCACAAAACTTGTGCTGCCCTTCTGCAACAACAAGATGCTTGCTTAGCAACAGAAGAAATGATCTGGCAACACGTCATACTGACCTGAATAAACAGCTCCTTCAGCAAAGCATAGTGGGGCTCCTGGTCAAAAGCCTGTGGGACAAAGTCTTTTAGAAACTGGCAAAAGGCACCAATTGTACTGAAAACAAGGATGACAGTACTTGGGAATCTGTACTTGCCGCATCAAAAGACAGGAGTGGTCGGGAGCCTCTCAAACAGTTCCCTGTCATCTTCAGCTCAGCCAGTGTGTGAACTAGAACAATATTAAGCGGAATTCAGTGATGTCAAGATGTTGTTGTTAGGCCAGGTCACATTAAAACAACAACAACAAACCTTCAAAATATTAGAAGAAAATCATAATAGTATTGCAACTAACTATGATACAAATATTTTGTGGAGATAACAGATAAAAATAGTCAGTGGCCCACCAGATAATTCAAAAGTAATTAGTTTACAAAGTCAACAACAGTAGAAGACAGTCAAGAAAACATCTGGACTTACTATTCTGTACTAAAAATTTAGCTGACGGTCCTTGAGGTACGTTTGAAAACCTGAAACAGATAAGAGAGATCAGGAAGGGGGGAAAACCACCACAAGTTTCTTGAATTTACTGTCTGGCTTCATGCTAAAATTTCTTAGCCAGACATTCAACTGGTTAAGTTTCAGTGGCCAGAATCCTGGTAGTTTGAGTAACTTGCTACAGTTGAGTGACGGGGCTGGGATGCACCTTGCTTGTGCTACTGGGCACATGACCAAGTGCACAGCAGATACATCCCTTCTAACGTTGTCAATGAATGGCTGCAAGTAACACCAATCTTACGCAAACACCACGAGGATTCTGCCTAATGAAGTTAATGCAGCACCAAATACAAAGTGACTTCCTACCCACAAGAGTGGCTTTACAGTGTTTCTGAATTCCTCTGTTGTTCTGCTGGAGCTTCCAAAGCAATTTTTTTCTCATTCCTCCAGAAGGGCAAAAAACCACAGCTTCCTCCATTAACACAATTTAATATTGTGCTGCTTTATTTAATCAACTGATGTGCTTATTACTCTTTCATCAACTGAATAGGTGGCAAAAAACAATAGCTTCATGTATTTTTAAAATATTTGTACCCCTTTTATTGAAGTCTACGTATATTTTTCTATTACTATCCTTCTATTACACTGTTTTTTCCCATTCTTTAATCATTTAAGAAAATCAACAAATTCATCAAAGAAAGAAAGAGAGAGAGAGAGAGAATACTATATTTTCAAAACTGCCTCTACTAGTTTTGGGCTGCGTAGAACAGCACGGTACAAAACAGCACGTGGTACTGACACATGAAGGCAGGATTGCCAAGGGATTATGAAATTCAGTCGTGGTGGTAGGGATGATCAATTAACCTTAAACTTTTTTGCCACAGTTGTCAGAGTTTCTGCTAAGTGATGGATAAAAGGAGCTCTTCCTGTAGTATCTCTTGCACTGACAGAAGTTCTTCTAAGTGAAAAGGAAAGATGCTTGGCAAGAAATTGCACCTTTAGATTTTAATTTATTAGTAAGAATCCAATAAGGAGGTAGGAGAAGGAACAGCAGGAACCGGAAGCAGCCTAAATGACTACTTACAAAATGAATTATGTCATTTGTTAATGTTTTCTTAATTACCTCCCACATTCTAATAGATTTAGGAAATCATCAACCACCAGCACTCAAACAGTGGTAACTACCAATCAGGTACCTGACAAATACTCCACTTTGCACTTGTCTTCAGAAATATCCTGATGTGAGAAACTGGATAACACACACACACACACACAAATCTCAAGCAAATGATTTTCTCACCATATATAAAGATCCTGCTTCTTCTTTGCTTCAAAATATATGCATTTATTGCAATTTTTCATTTCACAGACCTGCAGGTAACAGAGGAGGCAAAATTACACATTTAGAAACACTTTAATTTAATCAGAAGAGCTACAAAGGAAATACAATAGGAATCAACAAGAGCAGATATTCACATGCATTGTTCCAAACATCAGCAAAGTTTACTGTTGCTATCTTTTAAAGTATAGAGCACAAAATAATTTTAAGACCAGAAAATGGAAAAGCTGGAAGCTAGTCCCTCTTAGCCGGAACATTCAATTAATAGACTTGAGCAAAACAGAAGTCATAACATACCTCATTAATAACAAACAGCTTATCCTTCCTGTCCATTTTCGTGTCTGGAACATAAATGAAAACATATGTTAAAGTTGCATGTTGATTTAATGACTGCAACACTCAGTAGCTCTGGAACATCTCCCACCTTTCTGAGGAAGCATTCTATCAAAATTACTGTTCCAAACAATTAATGTGATTCAACTGAGCAGTGTGCATTTATTCAGATATTGTGTATGCTTATGCACTATTATTGTGCGTGTGGTTCCATCTTTCCCAATCCAGTTGCTAGAGTTTAAGTGCAGAATATCCTACAAGCATTAGCATTGTGATTCAGACTGGGAAACAACTGCTGCTTGTCAATGCATACAACCACAATATTAAGGCTGGGAAGAACTGCATATTTATTGGAAGACCACATTATATGATGACTTTTTTAGTGGTCTATAAATGTTTTGCCTACTCTTGCATTTGTATGTTGTCATAACTACACGGCTCCCTTTTATTTCAATGGAATTACAAAAATATCAAGAAGACAGCCACCACCTCCCGTACCATCAAGATGACATATGGACTCTCAACATAAGCACAGCAGAACTGCAACCACTACGTAATGTTATTTTGGCTTTGAATCCAGCTGGCTAAGCCTTGTGAGTTTATTAAATCATCACCCCAATTCCCAGATGGAGGATTCCGGGTTTTCTGTGTCATCCCTCTCCTTAGCTAAACAGAAACATTGTATTTCAAACAAAGGCGAAATGAAAAGCTGTACATGCATAGACCTGTGCCTCTTTGTTTGAAGAACTGGGGAGTGATATTCAAGAGCTCTAATGCAGGCTGCATCTTTTCTGACTTGTATCTAAGAAAAATGTACCTGGCGAAATATATCTTGCCAAAACCTTCTGGGTTTTAAGTTCTTCATAATGGTACATGTCTGAGAAAGTGGAGGGTCTTGATCCATGAAAGCTAGTGGACTGTATGTTGATTTTTTTAGTGGTCTATAAAAGTATCACCTAGTCCTGCATTTGTACTGAACCAACAAGCTATTTTTTGTATCTTTTTCCACAGGTGTTTTGAAGACAGGAAACACATGCACATACGAACACAGCAATACATTCAACTACTATGTAACTATGGATTCAGTTAGTTTTGTTCTATGTTCCAATATGTTCTGACGAACTAATCATTGATAGTGGACTTACACAGAGCTCCGTGAATGAGAACAATAATCAGCTAGCTGAAAGACGGAGAAATCAGATAAAGAAGATTAGTAAGTACCGTACCTGCTTTAGAATGGGGCATCAGTGTTCGCAAGTCTTTCATTAGATGTCGTGTTCTAAAATTTATGCCTCTAGAAGAGAAAATGAGCACCCTTTCTTTGTTTATCCATTTGCCCTAGAGAACATAAAGATTGATATTAAAGACTTCAGTTGTTAAATCCTTGGACAAATATGGGCATGCCTCCTACCCTCAAATATTTGCAAAGTGGGATCAGTGATACAGATAATCCAACGAGAAAAATACGTCTTTGGACATAAGTTTTTCCATCTCTAGTTTGGATTTGGGGTGTCTCCGTTCCTCCCTCGCCCAGCCCATCCTCCGGGCTTTTTTTCTGGCTCCTACTAGCCAGCACCAACAGCAATGCCAGCCCACTCTTCCTGCGGCAGCCGAACTAGAGCCCGCTGCAATTGAAGGGTAAGGTGGACAGAAGGAGCGGGCCCATACAGGAGCGGGCTCCAAGGTGCCACCCCGGGCGCGTCCTACCGCAAAAACACTTTGCCCATGCTCAGAAGCACTTCGACAGCACCACGCGCCGAGCCAAGCGAGCCGCCCTTGCCCACCTGCGACACCGGCGGAGGGATGAAGTGCTCATCCCGGCCCACGTCAGCTCCCGAGGACGGCCCGTTCCCCGGCTCGTCCTTTCCTTCCGGCGCTTTCTTGGCCCGCTTCTTCTTCGGCCCCGCGGCGCTTCCCTTCCCGGCTCCACGCTGCCGCTTCGCCGCCGCCATCTTCCCGGCTCCAAGGCCCGCTTCCTTCCGCAGGCGGAGGTCACCTGACCCGCGCGGCCGCTCTAGGATTCCCGGAGCAGCGGAAGTCGAGGGTTCTGAGGTATACTTCCGGTTTGAACGCGGGGGACACTATTCGTTTCCGTGTTGGCTTTCCCATCATAGGTGTATTTAGTCCCGGTGGGGAAGTGATATGTTGGGGTTTTTTTCCCCCTGCAACAGATAATTTATTAGCATCCGAAACATATATAGGTATTATATTTCCGTAAAGGGATTAGCTGAAATATAAGGGAGAAATTTGGGATTTTCTCATGCTTATGACTGAAGAACAGCACGTTCATGTAGAATCAAAAGGTAACAGAAAAGAGACGAGCTTGTATTCTATGGTATGAATGTATGTATGTATGAAAGTTTAACTTGCCTTTTTTTCTTAAAAAGGATTCGGCAGCTTATATTATTAAAAGACAATAGTTAAAAAACAATGAGTATACAAAAGTGGCTTACTTCATTAAAATGTTTTTTTTAAAAAAACGAGAAGGATACAAATATTTAAAAAGAATTAAACAAGTACTGTATTACATTAAAACAGGTAAATAAAAGCAAGTATTATATAAAAGTTGGTAAATAAAATCAATGCTAAAAGCACATTCAAAAGCAACAGAGCACAACAATCCATTAAAAAATCCCACTCATGCAGCCAGTCAAGTAAGGGAAAGCTTACTTGAAGAGAATGGTCCTTGCCTGCTTATGGAAGGACAGCAAAGATGGGGCCAGTCTGGTCTCCTATGGGAGGGAGTTGCAGAGTCTGGGGTTAGTGACAGAGAAAGCCATCCCCAAGAAGCACAGGACCTAAATTAGCTCTTCTGTTAGCCCTCACATCTCGTTGTGCTTTGCTTTGTTTGGTAAGTTTTAAATGCTTCATACCTCTAAGTGCAAGGCAATAACAACACTATGCTGCCACATGTAGTGTGATTTAGGCTGAGGTTTTTCTTGCAACCTGATTGGTCATTTCATAGGCTCAGCTCCACCTCTAGCTTGTAACAATCATGAACAACTACATTGCAGGGCTGTCCTAAAGCATTTTTAGCTACCCCGTGTCCCCAAAAATAAGCCCTAGTATGATTTTTTAGGATGCTCGTAATATAGGTCCTACCCCCAAAATAAGCCCCAGTTTAGTGAAACCCTGCCCTCCAGCATTGTGCAGAAAAAGAAGATGACATGACTGTATTTGAATACATGTAGATTGTTGTACATGAAAAAATAAAACATCCCCTGAAAATAAGCCCTAATGCGTTTTTTGGAGCAAAAATTCATACAAGACCCTGAAGTGAGCTGAGATAGAAATAAAAGCCTCCTCTTCCAATTTCATTGATACCATTCATTTCTGGCTGGATGTTCCATCCAAGGCAAAAATCCCAGATTTATCCATTATTCTCTGAATTCCGAACCCAGATGCGGTGAAGAAAATAGAAAGGATTCCAGTGACCTAGAAAATGTTCATATTTTTGCAATACAGAGAGGACCTCCAGATCTGCTAGGGATTGGTTCCAAACCACACCATGGAAATGGAAAACTATGGATAATAGCAAATGCTATGTATATGTATATGTATAATATTTAGCATAGTAAAGGGGCGGGGGAAATCAGAAAGGATATTTTCACATGCATTACCAAAACTGTGGCCGGTTTTGGTAGTACATTTGAAATTTTTTCTGGATTTTTTCTTTTAATATTTTTAATATTTTTAGACTGGGTAAGTAAAACTGCAGATACTGATTCCATGGATATGGGGGTCCTATTGTATTCTTATATCTGTGTGACATGAAAGTCTCCTCTAGCTTCTGTCATGGAGACATCAAGAAACAGAGAGATGCCTCTCTGTGCCAGATCAAAAAGCATTGCCAATAGCAGGTTCTACCTTACTGTAATCCAGTAATATTTTAGGTATTTATAGAGAATTGGACCCTCTTTTTCTGGTACAAAATTTCCCTATTCTTAGTTTTGTGTGGAGTTGCAGCTTTGGTTTTTGTTAATGAGTTTTGTGTGCCCTTCATAGAGAAGTGATGATGTACTGGATTTCTCCAAGCAAGGTTGGAAAATGGTTATTGTAGGTTTTTCGGGCTGTTTGGCCATGTTTTGAAGGTTTTTTTTCCTAACATTTCGCCTGTCTCTGTGGCTGTCATCTTCAGAAGACAGGAGTTAGTCTGTCTGTCTGTGTTCTAGTATAGTATGTGGGATAGTTGAGTATTTCAAAGCCTTCGAGAATACAAGGTTGGAACAGCTGTGCCCCTTCAGTAATCTGCCACTGTGCTTATAAATGCATGTTTGTTGAGGCAGGAGATCATTGTGCTTATAGGGTAGGAGATTCAGGAAATGGGAGGCAAATAAAGGAAGAGATGAAAATGCAAAAGATGGTAGTCAGGTTGAATTCTATGATTACCCTAACAATCCAAAGGTATGTTGGTCAATAGAATTGCTGTGTAATATTGATTAATGATAATGTTGATTAAATGTAATTGGACTTTTCTAGGTCTCCTTTGGGAATTGCTGGATCCCTCTTTTCTGCCCTTGGAAAATAAGCTGTAGTGTGACCATTCAAAGCTATGCCCCTATCAACCCAAGCTGAAACAGGAGAAGAGCAGAATGTTTTAGTAGCAACTCTGGACAATGTCAGAAACCTCTCCAATATCCTGAAGGCCATTCATTTCAGAGATCACGCCACCTGCTTTGCTACTACAAATGGACTCAAGGTCACAGTGGAAAATGCGAAGTGTTTGCAGGCCAATGCTTTCATTCAGGTTGGATAGCATCATAAACTTTTATTTGATTTTACTGAGAGACTTGAATTAAGCTGAAATAAGTAGATTAACATAAAGAATAACATACAATGCTCCCATGGAAAGTCTGGTAGTATTCTGTTCTGACAAACTATATGAATCCCAGTGTGAATTCTTAGCATGCATTGCTGGTAGTGCAGAAACCTTAATTGCAAGTAGCTAATACCAGTTCCCAATGTTAGATTTGAGAAGTTTGATGTTTATTACAGTTAAGATGATTAATGTTCTCGAAGTATTTCTCTCAGTGTGCTTGTGAACATTTGAGTGTGTGAGAAAAAGAGATCTTATACTAGTTTTTTTCCTGCCTTTAGTGGCAGGAGGCAGAAGAGAAAAGAGAGAAGAGAAAGAGGTTCTCTCTTCCTGTGCTGCAGTAGTTTCCTGCAGCATTTTACAAGCATAACTTGTCTTCCTGGACTGCATGGAAGTATCCTCTCATCTCAAATGTGGACAGAGGGACACATCATATTGGTAATATTTGTCTGTGGGGAGGGGTGAGTTGGAGGAAGAAGTAGCCCTTCAGAAACCAAACCTGATGCCTGGGAACAATATTAAAAATAACAAGACTGGCTACTTTACTATGCAAAAGCTCAATTTAAATTGCTGATTTTAACTTTAAACACCAAAAGTGAATTGGGACTAAAGGCAATGGGAGCAACACCTGGAGGGACACAAATGGACTTGGGACGCAACGGTCTCCTAAGTACAACAATATGAATGAAAAAAATTTACTACTTCAACAAAGTCCTTCCTTAGCTATAACAAACTCACCTCTGCATTAACATTCACCACTTACTTGATCTGTGATTCTTAATTTTGTCAAAGTCTGTTCTTTGATTTTTATTTTGTCAAATTGAGCTGAGTTTTGAGAATGCATCAACATTGCTAGCTTAATTGTCCTGGTTTTCTCCAGTTTAAAGGTGCTAGTTCTATAAGGATGTCATTGTTACACCTTATTACCTTTGAGTTTCTTTTTTTTTCAATTTACAGGCAGGAATTTTCCAAGAATTTGTGGTACAGGAAGAATCTGTGATGTTCAGAATCAATCTCTCTGTTCTTTTAGACTGTTTGACCATCTTTGGTACAAGTTCTTTCCCAGGTATTGCGTTATGTGTGTGTTTTAATGGATTACAGGCCAAATGCAATTGTGTGTTGAAGACTGTTAGACAACAGATTCATCCTATAACTTGTTTGCTTTGTAGAGACTGAGACTATGAATATTTAAAGAATTATGGATTCAATAAGAAATATTCCTCTGCAATGTTTACATAATAAAAATGTTTGGTATCATTTTCCGAGAAGCAGTAAAAGGCATTGATTGAGAGTGAGCTCCTGACAGTTTTGGAGCATGGTTCTATGTGTGCTAACTCAGAAGTGAATTTCACTATACTCAGTGGGATTTTTGCTCACTATGGTGTGTTTGGTGAGATCTACAGCAGTATGTAAGTTTTTTCTTAAAGGTTTCCTTAAGTATTCCTTTCTTTTGTCATTCAGGAACTCAAGCAGCTCTTCGGATGTGCTATCGAGGTTATGGTTACCCTTTGACACTTTTTCTAGAAGAAGCCAGTGTTGTGACTGTGTGCAAAATCAACACTCAAGAACCAGAAGAAATCCTCGATTTTGATTTTTGCAGCACAAATGTTGTGAACAAAATAATCTTGCAGTCGGAGGGCCTGCGGGATGCATTTTCTGAACTAGATATGACCAGTGAGGTGCTGCAGATCACAATGTCTCCAGACAAGCCTTATTTCAGGTACCAGAATTGTCCTCCCCAGTACAATAGTTATGTGGCTAGAAATCTAATAATCATTATAGGGAGCACAGTCAAGGTTCTGGCATAACTTTTGCCATATTTATGTCAAGAGGTAACTCTCAACAGTTAAGCATATTTACTGAGGTTCATTCCCTGGTATCTGGCAGATCAGTTCTACATATATCTACTGGCATGAAGGTTCTTGCAGTTTTTTCAGGTAATATATGTCAGATTGCAGTCTGAGGATCTTCAGGTAAGTGAGTATGTGGGGGATTGTTAGCTGGGACTTTGAAGATTTACTGCCAGTCAGAATGGATAATACTAGATAAGTGGGCCAGATGTTTTATCAATATGACATATGTTCATACACTAGTAGTACCAGCTGTGTGAGATCCAGCGATGGTCTTATGGACAAAGAATTGGACTTTGATGTGGGAAATTTGTATCCATTGTGAGCATAACTATGGTCGTGCCCCGCTTAACTATTACCCCGTATAATGACGAATCCGCTTCATAACAATGTTTTTGCGATTGCAATTGCAATTGCAAAACAATGTTTTAAATGGGGTTTTTTTGCTTTGCGAAGATCGGTTCCCTGCTTTGGGAACCAATTCTTCGCATTACGACGATCAAAACAGCTGATCATCAGGTTTTCAAAATGGCCGTCGGGTGCTCAAAATGGCTCCCCGCTGTGTTTTTGGACGGATTCCTCGCTCTACAGGCACTGAAAATGGCTGCCCCTATGGAGGATCTTTGCTGGACGGTGAGTTTTTCAGCCCATTGGAATACACTGAACAGTTTTCAATGCGTTTCAGTGGGCTTTTTATTTTGCTTTATGACGTTTTCATTCTACAGCGATTTCGCTGGAACAAATTAATGTCGTTAAGCGAGGCACCACTGTTTGTGAATCTGAGAATAGCCATTTATGCTGTAGCAGTATAGTGGAGGACGTGGGACTGGTTCAGAATGTGTTGGAGAGTGATCTTTGGGGTAGCTGCAGACTTTGCTGTGAGAAAGTATGAAATTATCTTGCTTATACTGTGCTTTGCACGTTCATCTTTGTGGCCTAGAAGTGTGTTTGAGGAAGGTGGTAATTTCCATGTCTTCCCCAATGCCTCCTCCTACAGAGGTAATGACGCCTAAAAACGCACATTTGGGTGAATTGAACCCGAATGAATGTAGCCCAAAATTTTTGAGAAAATGTGGATATAGTCCCAAACCAGAAACTCACTATTAGCTCTGCTGGACAGGATTTCAGAGAGTTGTAATCCAAGAGCATGTGGGGACCCAAGAGTATCCGGGGACTATTGTCCTAGATACATTTTTAAAAGTTTTCCCCAAATCTGTGCTGCTTTATGTAATGATATCTTCTCCTTGTGCTTTATGAGAAATTACATGCATATACCCACAAACCTCAGACACCATGTGCCTGACAATGGTTTTCGATCATTTTTAAAGTAGTAATCATCTCAAACACTTGGGATATGGTGAGTTTTTGTTTGGCTGTTTGTTTGTTTGTTTTTACATAATAGGAAGTAGTTAAAAAATTTTAATTTGGCATCATTTACCAATTTGAAGTTTGTTTTGCCGATGTAATGCAAAGCATTATTTTTATGTTTTGTTTTTGTTTTAAAGGTTATCCACATTTGGGAATGCTGGAAGTGCACATTTAGATTACCCCAAAGATTCTGACCTAATTGAAGCTTTTCACTGTAATCAAACCCAGACAAACAGGTGAGCCAGAACTGTTCATATACAGTAACCATTTGATTTTACTGGTTCTGGTCTTACTCTTTGAGTTCAAGTAACTATTGCTTTACAGTAGTTAGTTGGATTATCTAAATTGTGTGTCCTTATGCTGTGAAGGTCATCTGTACTATTAATTGGAGATTATGTTTGATCACTTGTAGTGGGGGTGGGCAGCTCTGTGGCCCTGAGAGGTTATCTTGGTAGCCTAAAGCTACAAACATAATCCCTGTCTCTGCATTGTGGCAGACGTTTCAGTGATCCTGGAGCAGCAAGGAGTTTTGTGGAACCCAAACACTAGCAAATTTTATCTCACAGAAGCTTTTGTGGACTGTGCCTTACTTTTTCAGAAATTACCGTATTTTTCGCTCCATAAGACGCACCTTTCCATAAGACGCACCAATTTTTTAGGAGAAGAAAACAGGAAAATATAATCTGTTTTCTTCGCTCCATAAGACGCACATACTTTCCACCCTCCTGTTTTGTGGGGGAAAAGTGTGTCTTATGGTGCGAAAAATACAGTATAGTAATAGGTGTTTGGAGGCCCATAAAGCTTCTTGTTGTTTTTGTTGTGGCAGAGATGGTGGGGAAACTGTAACTCTTCCCAAGCCACCTACTCAACATTGTAAGCATGAGGGTAGAGAAGCTTTTATTCATCATCACCTCCATTCCAGGGATCTGTACCAGTCTCCCCGATCTCAAGGATCTTACTGGGAGGAGGGGGAATCTTTAAGTTCACTCTCTTTCCAACAATCCTTCTGAGAAATAAGGCACATGGGATTGATTGTCCTCTCGTTTCTCTTTCCTGGTTCTGCTGGGGAACAGGGCATTCCAGGAGAACCATCCTCGTCTCTCCTGTTTTCCCAGCAGAATCAAGTTCTTATCAGCTTGCCAAACACCTTTTTGGTGTGCTGATATGAGTTCTACAGAAAAACTGGATGCTAGTGATGACCTTCTCCTGTTCTTTATATCATGACCTTGACAAGGGTGGATTGGAGAGCAGACGATTGTTTTGACAGTGACAGACAATATCTTTTGCCAGTTGCCCATCCGTGACTTATAGGAAAACATCTGGAGTCCATATAGATATTGCCTCCTCATCATGATATCTTTTTTCCTTTGAGTGTGCTAATCATATTTGGCCATAAAGACTTTTTATGTCCCATTCCTTGGATGGGGCAGTTGTGTTGCTGATGTGCTGTGAGGAAATATTATAACCATATTTTCTAATAATACTGGTATTGTGGGTTCATCTGCTAGCTACTCTTCCATCTGATTCATTGTTACAGCTAACCACATTTCTTTCTTTACAGATACAAGATTGCGTTGCTCAAGCCGTCCATTAAAGCACTAGCTTTATCTTGCAAAGTATCAATTCGAACAGATAACCGAGGTTTTCTCTCATTGCAATACATGATCAGGAATGAAGATGGACAGATCTGCTTTGTGGAGTATTACTGTTGCCCTGATGAGGACATCACTGATGGAGAGCTATAGCTCCAGAAGACAAAACTATTATTATCTCCCTTTCCCTTTCATTGAAAACATGGAAGATATTAAATTATAAATGCAAATTTTGTGAATGAAAATCCAGGAGACCAGTTTTGTGAGGGTTCTGGGAAAACACACAAGAAAATTTGAATCTTCTTCCTCTGTGCTTTAGAAGCTACATCTGCTGAAGGAGAGAACTCAGTCTTGACCCTTTGCTTGAACCTCAACAATCATTGGGTGTGATGTACTTTTGTGAACAAAAATACTTAATGACCATGTTTGATATGTTTGATAAATTGGGAATGCAACTTATCCCTGGCTGGCTGCCCATGTGTCCGCTACAAAATTAACAGTAATGGGTCAGATGTCAGTTTCAAGGCAGTGAAGAGAGATGTTGGTTGGGAGTAAAGTGATGGTTCTGAAGCATTCCTGGCAAATTCTAATAGTTCTCAGCAACTGTACATTCTGTAACAACAACAACAACAAAAAAGGAAGTGTTGCCAAGGTCTGCCAAGAAATAGTATTTTTTACCCTTGGTAAAAAGACCCCAAAGGTGGTTTATGTCATTAAAAAGACTATACTTAAAAGCAAAAAATGTAAGTATTGTGGTTTAGATATTGGCCTGAGGAGTCAGAGGTTGGGAGTTCAGTTCCCCTCTGTGTCTTTTGGGAGAAGAGCCAGCCTGTGTAGCCATGGGCAAGCTGCACAGTCCCAGGGCACCCCCCAAAAGAAGGGAATGGTAAAGCACTTCCGAGTATTCGCTACCTGGAAAACCCTGAAAAAGCATTGTCGTAAGTCAGAATTGGCTTGATAGCACACAGTTATTGTTATACAAATATTTAAAAGAATCAAACAAATACACGAAAGTGATAAACAAGATCATTACCAAATTTAAAGCATGCCTCTCTATTGGAGAAGAGCAACCAAAATTAATGTTGCAATTACATTGCTGACCGAATATAAACAGGATGTTAGAGGCCAGCTTTTTCTTGTTGTTTGGAGCAATTTCCCACTGCCTAATCCAGCATTTGGCTAGAGATCTGGGATTGTGCAGTTTAGCTCTGCCCCTTGCTTCCGTTTTGTACATCTGGTCTCTTTGTGCACAGCAGGAACCCTGCAGGGGGGAAAAAAAGCAAAGAGTTTGTTTGCCCTCAGCAGTTTTTCATAGATCTAGTTTTATCATCTATAGGGGGAAAACAGCAAAATAAAACATTTGGTTATTATGTAGCACTGCTTTCAGTTTGCTTGCTCTTAAGGAGGTGGCGACAAGCGGTATTCAATCTGGTTGTTGTGGGTTTTTCGGGCTTCTTGGCCATGTTCTGAAGGTGGTTCTTCCTAACGTTTTGCCAGTCTCTGTGGCCGGCATCTTCAGAGGACAGCAAACTGTCAATCTGATACTTGATTTTACAGTTTTGTCTAGCAGTACAGAACTGCTCTCCCACAAATGGTGAGCTGTGCAAGCTAAGCCAGGTAAATTAATTATTTCTACAAAGGATGGGAGCTGATTGGATAGCTCTTTGATTTAGGTATATGGCTGCAGAGCCAGAGGTTGAGAGTTCAATTCCCCACTGTGCCCCCTAGAAGAAGAGCCAGCCTCTGCAGTCATGGGGAAGCGACACAGTCCCAGGGCACCCCTAAAACAAGGGAATGGTAAACCACTTCTGAGTATTCTTTACCTAGAAAACCCTAGAAAGGGTTCATAAGTCAGAATTTATTTGACGGCACATAACTATTACTATTTTACAAAGTATGATACTGCTGTCTCTAAATGTATGCTGTTGAGCTTTCACTGAATATTACTACAGATGTGATGAGGCTGATGCTGAATTAATCCAAAGTGGAAAAGGGAGAGGCTTGAAAGTCCAGTTTCATAATGTGAGATTCATAGAAACCATTTTTACAGAGGTTTCACTGCAGGAACCCTTTAACATATCCTTTTCAATGGAAAACCTAGGTATGTGCACATGCTGGTATCCTCTAGCTATAGAAATGTCCTCTCTGTTTGAATATAGATTACTAAGTTCAACACCCTTGACATTGGCTTTTATGCTTCAGGCCTGGTTTTGGAATGGAGACTGCTTTGATCACCTTGGCAGATCTACACAAGGAGCTAGACATGTGTCTCTTTTGGTTCTGATGGACCTCTCAGTAGCTTTTGGTACCATTTACCATGATTTCCTTCTACATCATCTCTCTGGGATGAGACTTGGAGGCACTGTTTCACCGTGGCTCCAGTCCTTCCTGGAAAAGCAAACTCAGAAGGTGGTGCCGAGTGGCTCCTGCTCGATACTTTATGGTTTTCCATAGGGTTCTGATTTTGGTCCTCATGCTATTTAATATTAACATGAAACTGCTGGGATAGGCTGTCCAGAATTTGAGTTCTGTGTCGCCAGTGTGAGGTCGAACCCCCAGCTCTGTTTCTCCATCTAACTCCAGGGAAGCTGCTTCTGTTCTAAACCAGTATCTGCTGTTGGTAATGGATTGGCTGAGGGCCAAAAGATTAGATTTCAATCAATACAAGACAGAGGTGCTCCTGATCAATCGGAAGGCAGATCAGAGAATAGAGATTCAAGGTGTGTTGAATGAGGTTAAAACCTCTCCAAAACACCATTTGGAAACACTCATTGTTTCCATGTCTATCCAGGTCAGAACAAATCCATAATAAATTGATTGGATTTTTACACACACACCCATTAGTGGCAGGCCATTACTCTAGGCGGCTACAAGAAAGCATAAATGGACAAACAGAACTAAAATAGTTAACATACAGAATCAAGAACCAAAAACACTCTTAAAAATCTCCTCTCTAAATCACTAAATCTTAAAATGGGAAAATTAGAACAATGGAATCCATAGCACTGACACGACATTACACCATATATAAAAATCAAGAAGGGTTATAGTTTCCAAAGGCCTGGGTAAAGATCCAAGTTATGAGTTGCTTCCTGAAGCTCAGGAGGGAGGGGGCCAGATGCACCTCAACTGGAAGGGCGTTCCAAAGCAAGGCAATCACTACCAAGATGATTCTGTTTCTAGTTGATGACTTCCAGACCTCCTTTGGAGTGGCCACTTAGTGTGTCACAAATTGGGAGGTGCGGGTGGGACAGGAGGTCAACCTGAAGCAGAGGCACTCTCCCTAGTAAAACCCAAGAAAAGAAAGCATTGCCAAGGAAAGGCTGTGCCCTTGTATGAACCTTTATCGTTGGGTCAGGATACAAAGGGACTGGACATCCTGCTTTTCCTCCCAGTCTTCCTGGTAGATCTGGAAAGCTTCCATATTGGTAAGAGGCATTTAAAAATCATTCCTGGTGCGGCCAGCCTGTGAAGCTTTTACAGTTGTTTGATTTTAACTTGCCCACTACTCCCAAATCTTTTAAAATAGTAAAACTTACACCTCGAGCACATCCAGAAGTTCTTGTATCTTTTTCGTTTTCCCATGATGGGGCCCATAAATAGTACTCTGGATCTGGACACACTGCATGTATACAAAATGAAGGGGGGGGGGGGAAACCACATTATTGCCTTCTAAGTTTATTTGGATGTAGTAGCATAAAGGTCAGATCACATTTTTGTTTAACTAGAACAGGTGGAGAAAAAGAAATGAAGAATGGACCTGCTCTGATTTGGAGGTTCTCTCACTAACATGAGTGGCCTTTTGTTAGGCTAAGTGGAGATAGTGGTTGTGGGTCAGAGGCTGAGTCCATGCACAGAACCCATCTTGTAGACACGTTGCTTGTGTCGTGAACCTTTGCAACTGGGATGGGAACAGAAATGAGGTTGGGCTGGGGGCTCTGAATTCCCCCTTCCACAATCTAGATAGTGTCAAGGTCCATGACCCCACCACCTGACCACACTCTTTCCATTTGAAGTTTCAGTAGGAAACAGCCTTTGCTCCTTTGTTGTCTTCTCAGATTGGAAAGCAGAGCACAGAAGAAAAACACTTCCAGAATCCCCAAACATTCAATTTGAGAGTGTTATTTGCAGGGGTGCCTCGACTTACGAACGTCCCGACTTACGACCAATTCGAGTTACGACCAGCTCTGGCCACAAAATTTTGCTTGATTTACGATCAGAAAAAAGGTGGGGCGAAAGGCGGGGAATTTAAATTGCTAACCGTTGGTCGGCGAAGAGGCTGCTTCTTTGTAGCTCTTTCGCCCCAACGGTTAGAGTGCGTGCAATTGGAGGAGGCTTGAGACTGCCTGGTGCTGCTTTCTGCTTCTCAGTGAGTACTACAGGGTTTTGCAAGGTGGGTTTGGGTTTGGGGGGTGATTTATGTTTCTGTGCTGTGATTTTTTTGTTTTGTTTTTTGGTGTGTGTGTTTTTTTGGCCCCAGGGCTTTCCGATGGATCTTGCTGTATTGTGGGGGCACCATTCCCAAGGTTGCTAAGCCACATGGGTGTTCTAGTGAGGGAAAACTCCCCTAGCATCCTGTGGCTGCTTTTGAGGGGGGAGCTGCCACCATTCCTCCTCTTTCTCATTATCACAGAGAGCTTGCTATAGAGGCCTCCCCTTAGGCCAAGGCTTGATTAATTGCCTTTCTCCAGACCAACCCTAATAACATGATGTAACCATTGTCCTATCTGAACTCTGTCTACTATCTGTAATGCTGTCACTACCTGTGACCTTGTAATATTAATAAAAGAGCAGTCTCCTGGGGGCAGGGCAGAAGAGACGGACAGGAGGAGACGGACAGGAGGAGACGGACAGGAGAGAGACCAAAGGCTGAACGTCACAGACGGAGAAGACTTCTCATTCTGCTTCCTTGCTGAGTTGCCCACCAGGAGTACTGCTGACAGACATCCATCTGTGTGTGTGGCTGACTTCTTTAATCTATTGCTAAGAGACTCTTTGCTATCCATTATCTGGTGATCACCACAAAGCCCATCAGCCTGCTCATTGCCTGAACCCAACACTGTGTTGTTTTGTTTCATTGTGTTTTTTTTTTCTGGCACGTTCTGATGGGGCATGCTTTGTTGCTTGTTGCTGTTTTTGGTGATTCCCCCCCCCCCCCGGCCAGAAAGGATTAATGGGGTTTCTATGCATTCCTATGGGAAATGGTGCTTTGATTTACGACCAATTTGAGTTACGACCATCTTCTGGAATGGATTAAGTTCGTAAGTCGAGGCACCACTGTATTTTGTTCCCCTAACACTCTTCTCCTAATGGGGAGGGCTGCAGTGAAGCTGGGCACACTCTGATGGTGCTTCCAGGCAGTAATGAAAGGTCTTGCTATCTCTGATCCATAAGAATAATAATCTTAGAACTGCAAAGCTGGAAGGGACCCTACGGATCATCGAGTCCAGCTCCTGTTGGGGAGATCTGCGCATGCGTCGACGAAGCTAGACGCCTTTACATCGCCCTCCAGGAAACTTACAGATAAAACTATAATACAACCAAACAATTGAAAGATAAGCCTGAAGGAACTTTTGAGGAGGTTCCGGAAACTCAGCTACAAACTTTCCCTTGACTTGGTGAGTTTTTCCTTGCTAATTACAAGCAATAATACTCACCGCGAAAACAACAAAACAACATAACAAGCATAATGGCGACAAAACGTGAAGTTAAGGAACTGTCGGAGTTGATAACTAATATGGAGAAAAATATTAGACAAGACCTAAAAACGCTTCAATCTAAGTTTGGGCAATTAGTGGAAGAGGTTAAAACAGCAAGGTCAGCTGCAGATAGTGCTGTGAAAAAAAGTGAAAACAACGAGAAAGAAATACAGCAATTAAAAAAAAGGCTGGCCATATTATCAGACCGCCAAAGGCGAAAGAATTTAAGACTTTCAGGAGTAACAGAAGACATTGCTGCAGGAGACCTTGGGAAGACTGTAATTGCTTTTTTTCAGGAACATGGCATAAATATAACAGATGAGGACATTGAACGCACTCACCGATCTCTGAAACCGAAACCAAAGCCTGGAGCCAGGCCTAGAGACATTATAATAGCTTTCTCAAGAGAGAAAACGCAGAACTATGTTTGGAACAAACTCAGGAAAATTAAAGACTTACAACTTCAGGGACAGAAGATATTTCCTCGCCCTGACTTATCACCAGAAACCATGAATGAAAGAAGACTTATGAAACCCTTTGCACAGAAGTTGCATGAGAATGGTGTTTTATTTTCCTGGGGTTATCCAGCCAATATTTTAATTTTTAAAGATGGAAAACTCTTGAAAGCTAGCAACCCAGCAGAGGCGGAGAAGTTACTATACAGACTTAACATACAACGTACTACTCAGCAGGCCGAAGAAGAGAAGGAGGGAGGAGAAGAAGAAGAAGAAGAAGATTGAGGGAATTTATATGTGACTGTAAATATGAATAAGCTTCCTTCAGGAATGTAAAATTTATACCACGTGAAAATAGTTTTTTTTGTTTTTGGTTAGTGTTGGTTGAAAAGAATGAAATTTTTTTGGGGGGGGGAGTATGTGGGTAGACAGATCTCCACGTATAGAGACGAAAATGGGGGGATATAGTATCCTTACCCAACTCCTTGGGAAGGGGTTATTTTTGGGCTATGGGGGAGGGAAAGACCATCAAAAAATAGTAAATAATAGGGGCACACCAGGGGGAGTTGAGATAGACAAAAAATGGGGAGGATAATTAAAGTACTCTCCTTAAATGTGAATGGTTTGGCCTCAGATCTGAAACGTTATAGATTAAATAAGATGATAAAGGATCAAGGGGTTGATATTCTGTGTTTGCAGGAAACGCATAAGAGTAAGAGAGACGTAAGACCTTTGATGAAGTCTTCTGACTGGAGTTTGCAGATAGAGTCAAGGGGAACAAACAAAGCAAGGGGTGTGGCTATTCTCTTGCACTCTAGAATGAATATAGATGTTTTGGAACAATGTAAAGATAGAGATGGAAGATTTATTTTTGTGAAATTCAGGATGAATGGAAAGAAGTATACTTTGGCATGTATTTATGCACCTAACAAAGGACAAACCCTATTTTTGAACTGAACCTTTCAAAGATTGCAGTCATTTTATGAAGGAGACTTGTTAATTGCAGGGGATTTGAATAATGATATTAGGGAAAATAAGAAATTAAACTTAAAAAAATGGAAACTTAAAGAGGTATTTAGTCTCCTGCAGGATGAAAAGCATCCTACCTTTTACTCAAAAAGGTATAAAAAGTTTTCCTGTATTGATCATATCTTAGTGAAAGAAACTAACGATATGGAAGTTAATAGTGTGGAAACAGGAGCTATATGGATTTCAGATCACGCACCATTACTTGTTGAGATTGGTTTGGAGGAGGAACAGAAAGTTAGAAGGTGGAGGTTTAACTCTAGGATATTTTTGCAACAAAAGGATAGAGAGGATTTAATAAGAGGGATACAAAAATATTTTAAAGAAAATAAAGGATCTGCGGAGGAAGATATAATTTGGGATGCTGCAAAGGCAGTAATCAGGGGAATATGTATTTCTAAAGAAATTCATTTTAGAAGAAAGGTGAATTTTAAAAGGGAACAAAAATTAAAGGAGATAGTTGAATTACAAAGAAGATTACAGGTGAAGTTTGAAAGACAAATACAGGAACAGTTGAATAGGGTGAAAGAGGAGCTGCAAGAGTTAGATAATTTGTTTTTGTGGAAAAAAGATTTATTGGTGAGGAATGAGTATCAGAGAATAAATATAAACTCGATGAAAAGATTGGCAAACTATTTGAAGAAAAGAAAGGAAAAACAAAAGATAGGGTGCATGAAAAATGAAACGGGAAGTAAGGTGTTTAAAGACAAACAAATAAGGGAGATCTTTGAAGATTTTTATAGTAAGTTATTTAAAGTAAATGAAGAGAAACAATTTGAAGAAGCTATTGTGAACAAAATTAAGAAACAAGATTTAGCAATTTTAAATGAAGAAATCACACAACAAGAAATCTTGACAGTTATTAAAAATTTAAAAAGTAGGAAATCACCAGGCTTAGATGGTTTTACATCAGAATTTTATAAAATGGTGGGGCCTTTAATAGTTCCAGAAATGCAGAGTTTGTTTAACAAGATAATGAAGGGAGGGAGAGCCCCTGAATCATGGAGGAAAACAGAAATTATGATAATCTTGAAACAATCGAGAGACCCGACGGACCCCAACTCTTATAGGCCTATTAGTTTAACAAACCAGGATTATAAAATTTTTGCAAAAATTTTAGCAAATAGATTAGAGAAAACACTCCCAAGATTAATAGGAGAGGATCAATATGGTTTTGTTAAAGGGAGATATATTGGACACCCTATAAGGAATGTGATTAATACTCTACATCACGGAAACAGTGAAGGAAGATTTGCCCTTTTAAAATTAGATGTATATAAGGCATTTGACACTCTAAGTCATGGGTATTTATTTCAAGTACTAAGTAAATTTGGATTTGACGGTCCCTTTCTGATAGCATTAAAAGAAATTTATAGAGAAGGGAAGGCAATGATTAAAGTTAATGATAATTATACAAAAGAAATTTTGCTCCAGAGAGGAGTGAAGCAGGGATGTCCCTTATCCCCAATGCTGTTTGTGTTATCTATGGAACCCTTAGCCGAAAAAATTAGAAGTAGTAGTAAAATAAGAGGATATACAGTAGGGAAAGAGGTAATTAAATTAAATCTGTATGCGGATGATATAATATTGGTGTTACAAAATCCTCTTGATGCAATAAGAGAACTACTGATAATTTTAGAAGAGTTTAAAGAATATTCAGGTTTAGGAGTAAATATTTCGAAATCAGAAATAATGTTTAAAAGGATAGATTTAAAGGAACAAAAAGAAATAGCAAAGCTGACAGGTATGAAATTAGGAATTAGGAGATTAAAGTATTTAGGTATAACAATAACAAAAAGTATTAAAAATTTGATGGGAACTAATTATAAAATAACTTGGAGAAGGATACAGGAAAAACTAAACGAATGGGATAATAGATATATAAGTATTTTAGGGAAAATAAGGGCAATAAAAATGTTTATAATACCAAAGATGTTATATCTATTTCAGGTACTCCCGGAGTACATCCCAAAAAAACAATTAGCTGTATGGGATCAAGAATTAAAAAATTGGGTTTTTGGGAAGAAGAAAGCTAGAATAGTAAAGAGGGTAATATATTCACCACAGGAAGATTTAGGGTGGGGTCTCCCACATTTGGAAAGCTATTACGAAGCTTTTCAAATAAAAATGCTACTGGAATTAGATGGGAAAAGTGTGGAGAAATGGGTAAGATGGGAGGATATAATAAATAAAGGAGTAGGTAAATTTGGAATATTTACACAGAAGGTTAAAAACGACATTAAAAATACAATAGGCCCAAGACAGACAGCACTAACAATATGGGGGGAAAGGCAACTTAATTGGATGCCAAGTCTTTCCAAATGGACCCCACTAGAATCTCTAGGTGAGGATTTGAAAATTGAGAAAACTTTTTGGAAGAAACTAAAAGAAACTGGCTATTATAGAGTGAAGGATTTATATAACCCTCAGGGGACACAGATTCCGGCACAAAATGTAGTAGGACAAGTTGGAAGACAATACTGGTTACAGACTATGGCTTTATATAATATTTTGAAACAGAGAAGGTATTCTGGAATACTAAATAAAGAGGATACCCCGCTAGAAAAACTATATAATAATAAAGAGGATAATAAGAAGGGTATTGCAAGGAAGTTGTACAACTTGATAAATACAGATAAAGATTATATGATTGGGACAATACAAACGAAGTGGGAAAGAGAAATGACATTGTCAGCATACGAAATAGATGGGTTAATGGAAGGCATATTGGAAATCAAAATGGATAAATTTAGAGAATTGGAGATGAAATTAATATTGAAATGGTATAGGACACCCCCTCAGTTGTCTTATATGATAAAAGGTTTGAATTCAAGTTGCTGGCATTGTAAGAGGAGTAAGGGATATTATGCACATCTTTGGTGCGAATGCCCTAAGGTTATTGAATTTTGGCAGCTGATTTTAGAAAAGGTGAACGCCGTGTGTAATATTAAATTGCAGCTGACTGGGAAAATCTTGTTTATGGGAGTTCTGGGGAATAATAAAGTAAAAAAACCTAAACAGAATTTATTTAAAGCTATGATTATAGCAGCACATGCAGTAATAGCTTATGGGTGGAAGGATGCATCAAAATGGACTTTGGAAAGATGGAATTGGTATTTATATGAATGGATTCAATCAGATATACTGTCGATTTTGACACAGGATAAGGTATGGGAAGAAAAAACATTAGAGATAAGAAAGAAATGGTCGGGATATGTAAGATGGGTAAGAGAAGGGGGGGCCAATAATGTTATATTGGTTAAACTCCAAAAGGTGTGCTCATGGTTGCAGATTTAAAATTAAATGGTCTTTTTTTTTTTTGGGGGGGTGGGATAAGGGGGTAGAAATAAATAGGAAAATGATGACTATGTAAAGATAAGAGAAATGGTTATGTATGGACATGTTAATTAAAAAATTAAAAATAATAAAAAAAAAAAAAAAAAAGAGTCCAGCTCCTGTTAAGAGGCACAGTGAGGAATCGAACTCCCAACCTCTGATTCCACAACCCAGTCCCTAAACCACTAAGCTATCCCGCAGTTCTTGATCAGTCTCTTTCCTGATTGGGATGAAGCACAACCTTTGGAATATGGGGACCTTGACGCTTTTCTTTTCTTGCTTTATAGAGTTCTTCATAATCATATCTGTGCAGAAGTACAAGAGGGAGGAATCCTCCCTTCCCCCAGTACTAAACGCCATCATTCCAACACATGAATGTTACTTCAATGCTGACAGCAAGAAAGTATCATCCTTCATCATCCTTGAGAAGCAACATGCTAGTAAAAAGGACACAGGGCAGAGAATGAAGCACAGATGGCTGTCCTTTCTTAACTCCTCCGCACCATCTTGCCTGAGGCAGCTGCCCCACTTTACCTAATGATAGGGCTCACCCTCAGTGTTGTCGTATGATGTAGAATCTTTGGTGGGTATGAAGATAATGCATCTCCCATATATTTCATTGAACCAATATATGCAAACGCAGAACCAGTTCTAGGGAGATAGCTTATTTGTAGCTATCAAATGGAAACAACTTTCATTATCTTGAAAAGTTAAGCATGCAACTTGCTGTCTCTGGAAAATTATTCACCTTAAAATGAACTGCCTTTGTTTAAGCTGAAAAGTGATAGTACCATAGCATGGTAATTACCTCACTGAGCAGCTGATATGCCTCCTTTAGCTTCTCCTCTGCTAGACAAATGCAGCCCATAATATACAATCTTTCAGCTGCTTGTTTGTTGAAATCACTGCATGGATCTTGCTGAGATTTAAATGACTCTTTGAGTAAGTCATAGGCTTTCTGGAAAAGAAGAAATTATTGAAATGTTCTAACATCTATATTGATTATTGAGAACACATTGATTTTCCCCTTTGGATTTATTATATCTAAAATGCCTTTCTTCGGTCCTTAACTGATGGACTGAAGGATGTTTCTACAGCAATTTGAGGAGATGAAAAAAAAATCCAGTATTATTTACTAATAAATTTCAGCATTTCAAACTCAGTAAACTATGCATTCTTTTCTTGTGTTTTTATTTTTATGATTGGTTCTGACCTGTAGAGCCATGGAGACAATGTACTATGTAGTGCTGAGTTTTGTTGTTGTTAGATGCACAAAGCAACATTGCTGTTACGCCAGAAAACGATTGCACTTTACATGGTTGCTAATACTTGCTGCTTTACGATCTCTTCTGGTTTGTTCTTGTCCCCACAAAAGAATATGAAGTTCAAACTCTTGTTTTGGTGGAGAAAAGATCATAAGCAAAAGCTTTTGTTTCTTAGGTAGCCTTGCCTAATGTGGTGTCCTATACTGTATATGTTTTGGCTTACAGCCTCCTTCACTTCTAACCAGCAAGGCCAACGATTGGGGATGATGAGAGTAATAGTTCAAAACTAGAGATGTGCATGTACCTTGGTTTGGAGGTTCATGCCAGTTCATAAGCATGGCACCACTGTGCCACATACTCCCTTCCCCTGCCTCCCTGGGCGATGCCGCACTCATCAGCTGGCACATGCTCCTCTCCTCCTTCTCTTTGACCATTCGGCCAGTTGCCAACAGGAGCATAAGACAGAGGTTTGCCTGTCCCACCTCCTTGTCTGAGTGGGACATCAGCCAGGGAGGTGGGCGAGGAAGCTGATGCTCCTGCTAGGGACTGGCTGAACAGCCAAAGAGAAGGAGGTGGGGAGAGCACACCGGCTGGGATGCAGCCGGGAAGGTGAGGGAAGGGACAACACAGCAATTGTGGTGCCATTCTTATTTGTTGTTGCTATGTCCGACTCTTCATGACCCCATGGACCAGAACACGCCAGGCCCTCCTGTCTTCCACTGCCTCCTGGAGTTGGGTCAAGTTCATGTTGGTTGCTTCGGTGACCCTGTCCAACCATCTCATCCTCTGTCGTCCCCTTCTCCTCTTGCCATCACACTTTCCTAACATCAAGGTCTTTTCCAAGGATTCTTCTCTTCTCATGAGATGGCCAAAGTATTGGAGCCTCAGCTTCAGGATCTGTCCTTCCAGTGAGCACTCAGGGTTGATTTCCTTCAAAATGGATAGGTTTGCTCTCCTTGCAATCCAGGGGACTCTCAAGAGTCTCCTCCAACACCACAATTCAAAAGCATCACTTCTTCGGTGGTCAGCCTTCTTTACGGTCCAGCTCTCACTTCCATACATCACTACTGGAAAAACCATAGCTTTGACTATGCAGACCTTTGCCACGCTTATAAGCCAGCACAAATCTCCGAACCAAGGTTTGTGCCCATCTCCATTCAAAACATCTGAAGAGTAATGAGATGGAGAAAATTGGACCTAAACATTCTGTTCCTTCCTTTTTTTGCATGGCTGAAATCTCATAGCTGTGTCCCAGGGGAGATGCTGTTGTAACATTTCTAAGTTCAGTGGGGCTGTTTGTAATCATCTCCTTAGAACTGCAGAGCTGGAAGGGACCCTATGGATCATCGGGTCCAGCCCTTGTCAGGAAAACACAGCGGGGAATTGAACTCGCAGCCTCTGACTCCACAGTGAGATACTTAAACCACTGAGCTCTCCAACAGTTCTCTTTGCTTATTAAGATGAACTTTGCAAACACATTTTCACCAAAATGACTCTTCTTATTCACAGTTATATGACAGACAACATGAGCAAATGTAGCAACAACCAAATGCTATAATTTGTGCACGCAAGTCCTTGGCAGCAGCACCAATACAGAAGTTGCTTACAAAATTGTGAAGTTCTATTGTCCTTTTGCATTTCAAAATCAGACAAGAATTCAAGATATTTTCCGCTGGGTTTGGTATCCCTAACATAGAAGAATCTGCTCCACACGCAGTATTCAAAACCCTAGACCAAATTGATAAGGGCCTTAGCAATCTAAGCAGGAACAGCTACTCTGACCCCTTCAGCAATCCCACCCTTGGTTCCACCCCTTTGGGCTGAACCAATATTTCATAGGGGGTTACACGATTACCTTTCTTTTTCCTGTGTGTGCAAGCCATTTGCAGAACTCTTTCAGGGCCTTCATCGTTTGAGAATGGTCCATGCCAAGCACCTCTTTGTAGGCTGCGAGGCTCTCACTGAAGTACAGTTCAGCAACCTCTAGAAAATGTTTGGAATGCATGTTTTGTATTAAATGTGCTGTACTGTTAGCATAATTTCGAATCATCTATCCAGAAGCACAAAACCTAATGATAGGCTGTTGCTCTTTTTGCTGTTCAACAGAGGCAACTTATTCATCCCAAAGAGGATCTTGGGCTTCTACCTCAGATAGCATCTGATCCACAAAGAGATAAGTGAGGAGAGTCATCATCCCCTCAAAAAATCTGTCAACCTCTGATATCAAGGGGGAGTCTTACACTGTTTACTGATATTCATGGGTCAGCAACATTGTCATGCCTCTACTCATAATGATATATAGGATCCTCAGGCCACTGATGGAAATACACTTGTGGGCACACTCCACAATAAAATAAAATATTTCAGTTAAATCAGATTTAAAATTTATCCCGCTGTATAGCTGCTACTCACCAATGTGTTTTTCTTCTCCAGTTGAAGCATAAGCCTTACCCAACAACAATGCTGTTGATGCTGCTTCCATACTGAATTTGCTGTACAGATTTAGAGAAATTGAATGGGCCTGTTGAGGAGGGGAAAGAAAGGACTTTGGCTGCTGCCAACACTGTATGTATTCCATTCTTCCTCAATAGACACATTTATTTGTTCCCTGAAATATCTGACAGCTCTTATTTTTAGAATCTGTTGTCTCTTCCAGACTTGGACAAAGTTACTTTGGGAGGCTACACATTCCAGAGTTGTTTGAATTCTGATTGGTTCATAGCCTTAAACTGGGGCTCTGTTTCCACTAGGGTTGCCAAATATCCGTATGTATCTCAAGATAATTGCTATGTTTCTGCAGGTGGTGGCACAGATTTCAAGGTTAGTGGTGTGGGGAACATCCCTCCCTCCCTCCCTCCCTCTCAACATGGCATTGAAGTCTAGGTACCCATCTCTCTTCCTTCCCTGCTGCCACCAGAGAACATCAGCTCAGAACAAAGATGTGTGCATATTGTGCTTGTGCAACACTGACCCACCAAAAAGCCAGGAAGGGACAGCAGAAAGAGGTGGGGAGCGCCTTTAGTTGGGATTATTGGGCCATTTGGACGCATAAGCCTTTGTGTTGCACAAGCCCTGACATAAGGCAATGCATCACAATAAACAACAACCGCCTTACCGCAAAGGTTAGGTTCTGATCATCTTCTGGTCTCATGTTTTGGCCCTCAATCTTAGGGAATGGGATCCCATGGACATGTGAAGCCCTCTGCCCAAGAATACAGGTGGGGCCAAGAAAGAGGAGCCTTTTGGCCCAGGATGTAGTTGTGTAGAGTGGGGGAAGGGCCAGGTGAGGCAGCATGATGTTTAACCTTTCAATGAATATGAATTCTTTCCCAAGAAAATTGAAGGATACAACTGACACAAATCAGCTGAACCATTTCATTCAGCAGTATATTTGCACACTTATTTTTCTTGGCAGCCATGAGGATAAATGGGGAAGCTACGGCCACCTGAACCCCCATTCTCTCCTCTTCCACCTGCCCAGCTTTTGGAATTTCACCAACACTGAATGAATCTCTTCCTGTACATCTTGTTGCTATAAGGGCAGGAAGCTTGCTTTCATTTTTTTAAAATAACAAAACTAACAAGTATAGAAAGCTGCCATTTATAAACACATCACAAACAAGGTGTCAGAGTAATTTTCACAATTTCGTCCCTGTCTGGTTTGAGTAAGGTTGATTGTGTTCCATGGGGCTTACTCTTAAGCAACCAAACACAGCGTTGCAGCCCAAGGGAGTTTAATAGGCTGCTCAATTATATCAGAAATGTTGTATAAAGTAGAGGGCTCCTGTGCATTTAATAGTTGTGTAGAAGACAGGATTACAGCTGCTGAAACTCTTTCTTCCGTACAGCTGTTTAAGGTGTGACAGCTCATGTCCCTACAATGTAAAATCAGAAACCCTGCTTTCTTCCTGTATTTTATGAGGGATCTTACCTGTAATAAATGCCCTATGGATTTATGATAGTTCTTCTTTGCTTGTTCAATTTGAGCTACCTCCTGATAAAGGTTAATCAGTTCTGGAGCAATCTCGCCTTCCGCTGATACTGTGGCATTAATGGCCTTCTCAAAATGCTTGACGGCCAGTTCTAACTTCTTATTCTGCAGATTTGCCCTGGAAGAAAAGAATGGTGAACATGTTTCCAAGCCCAATTTAAAAAAAGAGAAAAATTAAAAATGCTAAGTAACTGTTGAAGAAATATAAAACTCCTGTTGTTGCTTAGCTGACCTGGGCACTGATTGCTAGCCAGAAGTGCAAATTTTTGTAGTCTTTATCAATACAGTGGACAGAACAGTATGATGCAGTGATTAGAATGGTCTAGGAATTGCAAGGTGCAGGATTCAGTACCTACTAAGCCAGGAATCTGACTGCATGATCTTAGGCCAGTCACTCTCGCCCTGTCCTGCCTTACAGAGTTGCTGAGTGAAATGGGGAAGAGAAAAGCTTTAGATACTGCCTGGAGCTCAATGAAGGAAATGCTGCAGAGTTTTGAATTTCTGGTAGAATTGCTTTTGCTACGCAGCAGAAGTATTGTACACAGATTCACAGAGGAGAATAGTTTCAAGTTCTCCAAATGGGTCACCTCTTTCTCATAAACTGGCACTTGAAGTCTCAATAATTCACTATGGGTCATCGGTAGGAGGAAGAGGTTGCTTACAGTTGCAAAGAGATCAACAGCAAACAAACAAATGAAAACAGGCTTCTTCCAACAGACTAAAGAGAGGGAAAAGAGCACAAAGCAATGAGGTGAGGTTCTCTTGCTGGATAGATTGACAAATCACGTAGAAAAGTTGTTCCGAGTCACTACTGTGGTACCATGTAAAGTTGTAAAAACTCCAACAGAAAAAACAAAGTATAGGCCTAGTAGAATACCAGGGAATGAGTGGGGAGTCCCAGTACCTTGAAACTTCTGCGTTGCAGGATTCAGCCATTCATTAATGGTATAATCCCAAGCACTTCTGCTCAGAATAAGACACTCCAACACTCCCTGGCAGGACATATAAAATTGCATCTCCTTCAATATGCAGTGCTACCTCTCTTTATTAGCTTGGATTGGATAGCTGGCTGTTTGTTTACCTTCCAAATGCAACTGACAGGTCTCTCTCAGAAACTTTAAGTTTGGGAGTACTTATCCAGTCTGTTCTCTTCAGTTCTTCCATAATCCTTTCAGCCGTCTGCAGATTGAGGTAGGATTCTTTGCTAGTAGAAAAGTCAAAGAAAACCCAGGAAGGCTGCTAGAGTTTTAACACGCATCTATGCACACACCTGCTGCTGGAGCATCAATCCTATGTGGTGTTCTGCATATGACTAAGTGCCAGCCACTGCTAATCAGTGGCTGCATGTCAATAAATACAGAAGTGGCACTGAAGCGGCTGCATCAATAAATCCAGAAGCACCAGTTGAACAGTTGCATGCATGTACTTTGACTGTTATGTATTTTAGAAATGTGGAGATTTCTCTTCGTGCTGGAAATATTCTATTTCTGTCTGGCCCGAAACACCTGAGTGCCTAAAATGACACGCCTAAATGACAGCCACTGCTAATAATTAAGATGGAAAATCCAATCTGTGAGGAAATTTTTACACAAGCCTGGAGGAAAATGGAAGTGTTGCATAAGCAAATGCAAAGTGTACTGCTTATATACCGCCCCATAGTGCTTAAAGCACTCTCTGGGTGGTTTAGGTAAAGGTAAAGGTTCCCCTTGACAATTTTTGTCGTCGTGTTCGACTCTAGGGGGCGGTGCTCATCCCCGTTTCCAAGCCATAGAGCCAGCATTTGTCCATAGATAGTTTCTGTGGTCACGTGCCCAGCACGACTAGACATGGAACGCTGTTACCTTCCCACCGAGGTGGTCCCTGTATATCTACTCACATTTGCATGCTTTCGAACCGCTAGGTTGGCAGGAGCTGGGACAAGTGGCGGGCGCTTACTCCATCACGTGGATTCGATCTTACGACTGCTGGTCTTCTGACCCTGCAGCACAGGCTTCTGTGGTTTAGCCCGCAGCGCCACCACGTCCCTCTGGGTGGTTTAATTTTTTTTAAAAAAAATATATATATATATACAGGCTACACATTGCCCCCTGCCAGCAAGCTGGGTACTCATTCTACCAATCTCGGAAGGATGGAAGACTGAGTGAGCCTCAAGCCAGCCATCAGTTCCATAGGTATCAAAGCTGACCATGAGCAGAGTTTTGGTTTAACCACTAGACCCTGAGACATAAAGGCAGAAAGGGACACTTGCACAAGTTAATTATACTGTGATTACTCTTTTATAAAGCCATAAAATTTGGGGCCAGGTTAACTGAAGGAGTGTGTTCTTCCCTATAGAACTATTTGGTCCTTAGGTCTGTCAGGAAAGTCCTTGCTGATCATGCCATATGCTTGCCAGATCTGTTGTTTGGTCATTCAGAGCAGGGCATCTTGTGTTGAGGCACCCATGATATGAAATGCCCTTCCCTCAAAGATTCACTGTGCTCCTACAACTTTTAATTTTAGGTGCATGTTAGAATTCTGCCTATTCATACAAGCTTTCATTGTCTAATTCACCATGTACTTCAAGCATCATATAGGTGTATATTAATTTGATATTGTGTATATAGTCCTGTCTATTTGTGCACTGTGTATATTGTATTGCTGATACCACCTTTGCATTAATCTTTTGTTTTCTTTATTCATATCAGAGCATTGCACAATTTAACATTATGGGCACATAGGAAATATAGGTAAAATTAAGAATTCTATCTTTTTGAGAGATTCCAATTTATCTCCCAAATTATGAAGGTCACATATATATTTCTGCCTTCACCCAAGGATCCCACAGGAGCATTTTAGCTTCACATCAAGCTTGTGAAGTAGACGGAGTCTTCATTCTTCCAAAGCTACTTGGTAAGCTTTGTAACGGAGCACAAGACTTGGCTGGTTTCTCACATCCAAACCTACCATTGTGATCATTGGCCTGCAAGGATATTTTTTCTGCATCACATTTGCTACGCCCAAGGTATAGTAGATGGTCACGAGTGTGCTTAAAATCTCTCCCCTTTCCTCTGAGGGTGTTGCAGAAGCACCTCTTCCCATGAAGATAGTATATTTGGCTGAGTTTGCATGATGCATAGCTTGAACAGGAAGACCTGGAAAAATTAATAAGATACTCTAAAAAGAAACACTGCAGTTTGGTGCACATTTCATTCTATCTTTGTATCAAAGGTTCAGTCAAATGTTCTTGTAACTACGAGCAGTCTTCAATGAACACAGTTATCCCTAAAAGCTGTGGTGCTAGTAAGACATCACTATCTTTTAAAGTGACATTTGCGGGCCAGGATATTTTAGGAACCACCTGCAGCAACAAAAACTTGCATGTCTGAAAGTGGCATCAGAAGTCCTACTCATGGCCCCTCCATTGTGATCAGTTAAGACTGGTGGGTAAGACAGCCTTTCTTGGGGGTGGCCGCCAGATGTACAGAACTCTCATACACCAGCACTAACACACTAAAAGATCACGCTCCGTTAATCTGAATGATCAAGTCTAACTCCACAGCTCGGTTAAAGAGAAACTGAAATAAATGGATTTGAAAGGCTTTCTTAAAAGTTGATTTGATGAGGCATATTGCAATACACTTTTCACTTTCGGTCTTTAACTAAACTTTTCAAATTCATTCATTCATTCATTCATTCATTCATTCATTCATTCATATGCCACCCTATTAGTGCAATGCACTATTCCAGGTAGTTTACAACAGTAAATAAAACCTATATGAATGAACTAAAATAAACCGTGGTTGAAGGACATTACCAACAGATTCCCTTGGAGGAAAGAGTTTGCCTATGTGGAACTAATGCAGTTGAAGATCTAACCCACTATTTATTTCACTGCCCAATCTATAAAGACCGGAGAGTAGCTTTGTTACAAGAGTTAGGTCTCACATTTGGTAGATCTGGTGCATATTTGATAAACTTTCTATTGGGGGATAAGGTGCCATACGTTTCTGAAAAGGCAGTTGGCTTTGCTTTTAAAGCAATGGTTTTAAGAAGGAAGTTCTGTAGTTATAATGGTCATGTTTTAAGTGAGGATTGAACTGTTTCACATGATGATGTTGATTTTAGATGGTTCTATTTGTATATTATATTTGATATTTTATTCTATTCAGTTTTTTTTGTAATGGCTACAGCTATACACAAATAAACTTGCTTTTAAATAAACAATAAAATTAAAACATTTAACCAAATAATATAGTTGGTATCTCTACATAAACAGCAGGACGAGAGGTGTAACATCAAAAACACTGTATTTTTCCATGTATAAGATGATACTTTTGTCTAAAATCTTTAGATTAAAAATTGAGGGTCATCTTATACACGGAAGTAAGGAGGGGGGAAGGGATCAAAGCACTTTGATTCCTGCTTTTCCCCTCTGCTTGCTAAGCCCCATTTAGATTTCTTAATTTTGTTAGAAAAGGGGGGTCTTATACATGGGGTCATCTTATACACGGAAAAATGCAGTAGTTTGTTTAACTTTGGCTTTAACTGAGCTATTGAAAAAGGCTTGGTTATTTATTTGTTTTTTATTTTATTTATTACATTTAAACCCCGCCCATCTAGTCAACTTAGTCAATTTATCTAATGGCTGCTGGCTTAAATAAAATCATTCAACTTTAATCATTCTTAACAATTTTAATGTCATTTTATTTGAGTGTTGAGCCTGATTGTATAATGATTCCAGAAGACTTTTTTAATGTTACTGTAATTCAGTGTTTTATTGCACATGTGACCCAAGTAGAGAGGGCTTTCTTCTGATTCCTAAGTGATCATCACAATCTTTAGATAATTGGTGGTTTCCAAATGTATTGGGCTATAACTTCTGTAACTCAGCATGTCTGGAGGGTATCAAGCTGAAGTAGTGTGCTTCATGGTGACAAGATTTTTAGGATTTACTTTGACAGCCATTCCTTCTGCACTTTGTTTTGGAATTGTTGAAGGGCCACTGGATGGCAGCACATCCCTAGCTTCCCGCCCATCAAGCATGTGAGCCATATTGCTTTTACAGCTACAGTCATGTGAAAAAGAAAGTACACCCTCTTTGAATTCTATGGTTTTATATATCAGGACATAATAACAATCACCTTAACCTTAGCAGGTCTGAAAATTGGGTAAATACAATATCAGATGAACAATAACACGTGACATATTACAGCATCTCATGATTTATTTTACAAAGGTAAAGCCAAAATGAAGCCATGTGTGAACAACTAAGCACACTCTTTCTGCTTCCATAGGAATTAAGAAGCTAAGTAGCAGCCAGGTGCTGCTAACCAAATGCACTTTAGTAATTGATCATCAACAAGTGTGACCACCTCTATACAGTGGACCCTCGACTTATGGAATTAATCCGCATTGGAACTGTGGCCACAGGTCGAAAATTCCATAGGTCGAGGGTCCATTTCCCATAGGAATGCATTGAAAACCATTTAATTCGTTCGAGCCAAAGGAAAAAATCCTGGGCTCCCAAAGCTGCACCCACTGCCCCCTCCCTTATGTCCCGGCTGCCTTCTGCTTCGCGTCCCAGCCGGAATGGGAGGCAGACAAGAGGGCAGCGGGGGCTGCTTTGTATTTCCCGCTCTTTCCCCCTGCCGTTCGTAGGTCGAAGCTCCAGCCGCAAGTCAAACTAAAATTTTGCAGCCGGAGCTTTTTTTACCTAGAAATTTCCGTAAGTAGGGACCTTCGTAAGTCGAGGGTCCACTGTAAAAGCCGAAGTTTTAGCAGTTTGCTGGTCTGGACTATACCATTGTGTAGTAACACAATGCCAAGGAGGAAACACATCTGCAATGATTATAGAGAAGCAATTGTTGCTGCCATCAATCTGGGAAGGGTTAGAAGGCCATTTTCAAACAATTTAGAGTCCATCATTCTACAGATTATTCACGAACATTCAAGACAGTTGCAATCTTCCCAGGAGTGAACATCCAAGCAGATTCACCCCAAAGTCAGACTGTGCGATGCTCAGAGAAATTGCAAAAGCCCCAAGAGTTACATCTCAGAAACTAAGGGCCTCAGTATTATAAATGCTAAAGTTCATGTTTGTTTGGAGTGGTTGCTAGGATAAAGTCTTTTATCTCTAAAAAAAATGGCACCACAGCTTTGGTTTACAAAGCTGAAGCTGGACAAACCACAAAACTTCTGGAACAATGTCCTTTGGTCAGACCCAAGTGGAGGTGTTTGATTATAATGCACAGTGCCATGTTTGGCAAGAATCAGAAACAGCATATCAGCACAAACTTGTCATACCAACTATCAAACATGGTGGTAGAGGGGTGATAACTTGGGCTTGTTTTGCAGCCACAGGACCTGAGCACCTTGCAGTCATTGAGCTGACCATGAACTCTTTTATATACCAAAGTATTCTGGAGTCAATTGAGAGGTCATTTGTCTGACAGCTAAAGCTTGGCCAAAACTGGGTCATGCAACAGGACAATGATCCCAAGCACACCAGCAAATCTGCAACGGAACGGCTGAAGGTGAAAAAGAAAAGAATCAAGGTGTTGCAATGGCCCAATCAAAGCCCAGACCTCAACCCAGTTGAAATGCTGTGGCAGCACCTTAAGAAAGCTGTGCATAAACAAATACCTTCAAATGTCAATGAACTGAAGCAAAGTTGTAAAGAAGAGTGGGCCAAAAATCCTCCACCAACAATGTGAGAGACTGATAAAGTCATACAGAGTAGACATATTCTAGATGGGCGGTATATATGTTTAATAAATAAATACAGAAAATGATTACTTCAAGTTATTGCTGCTAAAGGTTTGCTTCTACAAGCTATTGAATCATAAGATATACTTAGTTTTTCACACATGGTTTCTCAATTTTGGCTTTATGTTTGTGAAATAAATCATGGCCCAGTGTAATATGTCATGTGCTATTGTTCCTCTGAGGTACCTAATGTTCAGACCTGCTAAGGACCAGATGATTTTTATTATTTCCTGATCTCTAAAAGCATAGAATTCAAAGAAGGTGGACTTTCTTTTTGTTATTCCCAGCTTCCCAAGTAAGGGCAGATTACAGTGTGTGTGTCAGTGTGAGAGAGTCCAAAGGGAAGAGAAAAAAAAAAAAAGCCCTTTGCAGACGCCCACATGTGACATACACATTTTTGTATTTCTCCACATCTGTCATGCATTAACACTCAACATCACTCTAATCCGTGGCACTCTTCCTTGATGCCCCTGCCATGATTAGATTTGCCACCTCTAAAAAGATGTGATCTCCGTGTGACAGCTATAAATTTGACAGACAAAAGTCGCGCCCTCTCCGTGATCCACATGTTGCTAAAAATATTACCCTGTAAATTCCTGTCTGATTAAACCCTCAGCGGTCCCACCACGGACAACCTCAAGATAAAAATGGCAACATTTGCATTGAGAACCACGTGGGACACAGTGCCAATATTTCATGTTCTTCCAAGCAGCAATCTTAGCTATAGGGAACAAGCAACAATGCCTTGACACTTCAGCAAGTAATGGAGATTTATTTTAATTTTTTTATTTTAAAATATTTTTACTCTGCTTCTCCTTAAAAAAAAAAGGACCCAGGTTGTTTGATTAGAGTTCCTGATGGAACCAGCGGGGAAATGCTTTACCTCGGAGTGTAAGATAGCTGTGAGCAAGGTTAGCAAGTGCCTGTGACAAACGCCAGTGCTCATTTCCATAGATAATTCGGGTGAGAGCGGTACATTGAATCAGTTCCCTGCAGGTGTTATGAGCCTAGAGGGGGGAAAGGCAGATTTGCTGTTAGAAAGGAAATTACTAGCTAGGTGCCTTCTTGTTAAAGGGAGCTTCAGAACAGGGTGATTCTGAGCCGCAAAACAGATGGCTCTACCCTTAAGCAAAGTGAGGCAACTGTGTCAGGTGGTAAATACAGCAGGGAGCCGTGAAAATCCCCATTGAAATTTCTTCGGAGCCATTCTTTTTTTTCTGAAGCACAGATAGGAGATGCTACAGCTCCCAGAGTACTCTAGCCAGCATAGCCTATGGAGGAAGTTAACTTCAAGTTCAGGAATTGTCTTTGTCTCTGGTGGCAAAAACATATTGGGCAGGCTTTGCTCCTTTCCCAGATGTAGCTTATGAAAGAGTGGCCTTCCTTTCTGAATGTGTGCAGCAACAAAGGTTGGAATCGCACTGTTGCAACCCACTGTAACATGGACAGACGGCGCAATACTCAGGACAGCTGCAGGACACCCACGTGCAGAGACATGAGAGAGAGAATTTTAAACAATAAAATATATTAAAATCTGCTGCTGGCAGAGCTTGAAAACATTACTTTTTTTACTCCTATTTGACTTCTAGAACTTGCCCAAGTAATGTGGCAAAGAAGGGCTGGGGGATTCGGGGAGTTGTAGCCCCAAACAGAAATGTTTGCAAGGTCAGCGACATCATTAGTCTTGGCCTGTTAGTGTTCCATTTCTCCGGCTTTTGTCACACTGTTTTTGTGTACAATCCCCTTTTTTCTTTGGCCATGTGGAATAAGAGAGAGATAACATTCTAGGTAGGGGTTTTAAACGGAGTTTAGCCCATCTAACCCAGTAATGTCCACACTGGGCGGCAGCCTCTGCCTGGAGTTTCAGGAAGGGTTCTTCCCTCCCCCCTTGCCTAGAGAGGTATGGGATGGCTTGAACAAACTTCTCCATGTAAAGCACATACTGTGCCACTGAACAATAGACTTTGTGCGGCTCAGTGGCGAAGCACCTACTCTGTGTCCAAAAATGTGATGGACACATCTCTATCACCGTTATTTATTTATTTGAAATATTTTTACCCCTCCTTTCTCCTTGAAAAGGACCCAAGGCGGCTTACAACATTGAAAGACAATATGTAAAGCTAAGAACCATGAGAGGTATCTTACATCATAAAAAAGGCAGTATGAGCCCAGTAATTTCTAGCACTCCGCAGGTACCAAAGGAAACATATAGATAATACACGTTACCTCTTTCTCTTTTGCAAACTTTTCTGCCTTTTTCTGTGCTTCAGCTAACTTAGCTGCTGGTGTGGCAAACAGTGTGCTCTTCACTTCCTTTTCTTGACAGTCATTGCCTGCTTCATCCATGTATAGGTCGTGCCTCAGCCTTAGAATTCATAAAATAGGGGTCAGCTAGCAGCGGCCACTGGGCCAAATCTGTCCCTCTGTGGGGCACCTCTTGAACGTAGAGTTGCCTTTCTAGGGGCAAAAGCTAAATGAGACTGTGCCAATGAGAACTGTTAGCAAATTGGTTGGAAAGGATTTCTTCTTAGGGCATTATTTTCCTACATATACTCTAATTTCTCTGAAAGCTCTTTGACAAAACAGACCAGCCAATATCACGGTTTTAAAGATATTTTCTTTGGCTAAGGTTTAAATGCAGGGGGTGAACATTTTGTTATGTGAAGCCACATATCCTAGGGTTTAACAGACAAAAGTAGATAGGGCAAAAAAGAAAAATACTATAGTACCTCTGTTCTGTTTCACAGGGCTTAAGACATTTAGGTTTTGCGATACTGAGAACTTGCATACAGTTTAGCCATTGGTATGTTCACTGGGGATTCTGGGGGTTGTAATCCAGAAAGTTACATCTCCAAGTTTTGTAGCTAGAAATGGTAAAGGGGCAGATTCTACCATTGTGCAGAGCTGAGCCCTCACTCAATGGTAAAGCACAATGCTTTGCATGCAACCCCCCCCCCCAAAAAAAAACAAACCAGAAACATCCAAACAAACCCAAACCTAAATCTTTGAAAATGCAGATTACAGCATGCTGAGAAAGCCCCTCTCCCTAGATGATGGCAAAGCAAATGGTATTGGGCTAACTGGTCAAGTGTTTCAACTGTACAGAGGTAAAATCTAGTGGTCTGATAGAGTTAGTTGTGCACTGTCAAGTCATAACTGACACTGTGAGACTAATAGAGCTTTCAAGGTAAGCAAGATATTTAAGGAGTAGCTTTACTGGTTTCACACCCCCAGGGAGCTTCCATGACCGAATAGGCATTTGAACCTGGGTTTCCTGAATTCTAGTCCGTCTCTCTATCCATGACAATACAAGGGGTACCGATGGTCTGACATACCAATGCGTTTGTGATTAATAAAAGCACGGCATGGCTCAGCATTCAACAAAATAGTGCATGCTGTCAGCTTGAGCCTTCTTTACCTTGACAAACGCAACCTCCTCTCAACTTGCATATCCTTCCCCAATGCAACACCTGAGGATGACCTCTATCCCCAAGCCCTTTATTTGGCATATTCAAATTTTAGTGAAAATTGCTGGAGCTATTGATACAAAAGGCCTGCCAGGTAAAGCGCCAGATAATTGCACCACAAGAAATGGTTGCTACTGGTGAACCAGATAACCACAGAGCTGGAATCAAAGTGGCTTAAAAAAAAACCCTGTCAGTCTTTTGTCATATCACGAATACTTATTTTACGCCCTTCTCCATGAACCACCAGTTTTTTCTCTGAAGTTTGCATGGCTTTTATTTTTGCCTCTCCCAGCCCACAAAATGATCAGATACAAACACTGGTCCTGAAGATCTCATATACTAGATCTGACAGATTAAAAAAATGTAAATCTATTTTTGTTTTTTAACAGATTTCCCAACAACAAAATTGGGAGGCAAAAGCCTTCTCTTACCTCAGTCAAAGGCCCCAAGAAAGTCAATGGAAAATGCTTCCTCCTTCTACTTGACTTTGGGCCCTCGAAAAGCATACACTGCCAGGGTTCATCTTAACCCCAAATACAAGAGAGAAAATTACTGGGCTGGTTTTTCAGGCTCCTACCTCCACAATGGATCGTTTTACAGTGTTGCTTTTAAAACCAGGCCTCCAGGCCTCCCAAGCTGTCGCCTTGGTGACAATCCACTGCCTTAGCTGTCCTGGTGACAAACAACACTCTTTATTGTAATTTGTTCTCTGAACTTAAAATAAATTCTACTGTTTGTCTTTAGCTGTTTGTCTTTTAGCATGTTCGCCAGAGACTGGCGAAACATTAGGAAGAACAACCTTCAGAACACGGCCAAAGAGCCCGAAAAACCCACAACAACCAACACTCTTGGTTTGAAAACTGTTTTTCAGCTTAACCAGAATAGAAATCCTGATACAGCATGGTCTGAGGTGATGAGGTGAAAGATTACTAGAATAAAAACCTTGCATGTGTTTTCCTTTTAGTCCACCTTTCCTCCAAGACTCCATTCCCACATCCCAGTTATTTTTCATCCACTGGAATGTTCACTGGTAGAACATGGTTAAGCTGGGTGAGATAAAGATGGAATGTGTAGCCCCAAATCAGACTAGTAAACTTGACAGCTGATAGTGGGGTGCTGACCTTAGACCAGGGAGACTGGAACTGATATTTTTAGACTACAAATCCCAGAATACCCAACCCCCATGGCCAGAGGCCATACTGGCTAGGGATTTGGCATTCCAAAACTTAGAATCATGCAATGATTGGAAGGGGGTCTACAAGGCCATCAAATGTCTTTAGCACTTAATGCAGGAATCCAGCATAATCCCAATGCCTACCTAGACCAAGCATGTTCTTTGTCCAGCATTCTGTACACGAGCACTCTTGATTTTGGCTGCCCCTTCCCCCATTAAATGGATTACAGGCGCAAACATGCTAAAGACAAAACATAGCATTTATTTTAAGTTCAGAGAACAAATTAAAATACCTGTCCCTTTCTTTCCTTTCATAGAGTTGGAACAGACTCAATGGGTCATTTAGTCCAACCCCTAGCAGTTAGAACATATCCAGGGTCTTTTAAAGACATTGGTTGAAATCCAGGAAATAACAACTAAAGTGGACTCATTCAATGGACCGTATCTAGTTGTGATTTACAACTGGATTTCAGCCACTGAGAGGTTGTCAGAGAATGTACATTTCAGCACCCCATAATCACCTCTTCTCATCGCACGTTCCGTCAGTGCAATTTTTGCCAGTATTTGCGGGGTGGCGTGGGGAACGACAAATATAAAACTTTTTTAAAAAAAACAACCTAACAGCTATATTTGATTTTATGGCTAAAGTTAAAGACAATATTTTCTCACAATGGCAAAGCAACTTTAGAATACTTCTTTCCCCCAGCTCATTTTTCTTGTCATCAATGCCGAGAAATGAGATCAAGGTATTTTTCTCAGAAGGAGGATTCTATGGTTATAGCGGATAATGACCAAACCTTAAGGGTGCCATTGTGGAACACAACTTTTTTTGTTGTTGTTTAGTCATGTCCTACTTTTCGTGACCCCATGGACCAGAGCACGCCAGGCTCTCCTGTCTTCCACTGCCTCCCGGAGTTGTGTCAAATTCATGTTGGCTGCTTCGATGACACTGTCCAACCATCTCATCCTCTGTCGTCCCCTTCTCCTCTTGCCCTCATATTTTCCCAACATCAGGGTCTTTACCAGGGAGTCTTCTCTTCTCATGAGATCCCCAAAGTATTAGAGCCTCAGCTTCAGGATCTGTCCTTCCAGTGAGCACTCAGGATTGATTTCTTTCAGAACGGATTTGTTCTCCTTGCAGTCCAGGGGACTCTCATTTTTTACTAAGTACTAATTTGGACAATGCTCCTTCTCCTTCACAATTCAGAACTCAAAAGAGTTTGATAAAGACAGAGAGCTATGATAACATTTGGAACTTTAATCAGGGCCTTCTTGAAAATTATCTTCAAACAGTGCAGTTGTCTCACATCACTCTGCAGCACAGATTCCCCCCCCCCCCAACGTGGCCAAGAGATCTATATGAAACAAAAGGAATGGAAGATATATTTTTTTTTTAAAAAAAGTTTATTTGCTGGATGAGGAAACTTTTGTAAAATTACATACAAAGGAACAATCACTATGCTATTGTATACAATTTCCAATGTTTCACAATGATAATTGTAATAAATACACATAACAAAACAAAATAAAAAGCTAAATTTATCAGGCAACCTACAAAATGGTTCCTCAAGTTTATACTTGGCAGCATTTAATTGGCATATTTTAGGGGTTTGTTTTTTTTAAAGTTTTCACATTTCTTTGGAGCATTAAAAAAAGGTGTTAATTATGAACTATTGTTCAAAATGGATTGATATCTAGTTAAACCAAAGAAAGAGAAAAACATGCAAGAACAAAGCCCAAGAGATTTTATGCCCCTAATTCCATTTAATATCAGCCACTATAAAAAAAAGCTGGGCTGCTATTTAGTTTATGGTGGATTTGGTAGCTCTCAGGCACGGAACAATTACTTGGTTTTTACTAACTTTTATTGTATAGAATCCTGGGAAACTCTGCAGCAAATGTAGTTCCTCCAGTAGGGGTAAAACCATCACATAATGCTATTCCCTTTAGGTAAAGTGTACATTTTTAGGCTTCTGGGATTTTTCAGTGCACAGACTGCTGGTGTAGCACACCCATAGCCCAAAATGTTATTTTTAAAGTCTTTAATCAAGACTCTCTGATTCTCAGAGGTGGCATTTCCCCCACTAGATTTCTAAACTACAGGCATGTTTCTGCAAGTGCTTTGTTTATGCTGCAAGTTTTCCTGGTTTTACCTCAGATATAAGAATTTATAGCACTCTCCACAATCTACAATTCTCACAGCACTTTTAAGAAATGCCACAGCAGTTTCCCTGATTTTGAACATGGTTTCGAAAGTACTGCAGGGTGTTAATCTGCTATTTAAAAACAAGTGGTAAAGTAGGGTATCACTTACTCCTGTTTTCCCCATCTGAGGAAAAGACACTCTAGTATTGGTTGAGTACTCTCCAGGCTCTTTGTCTGTATCTCCATAGATAACAAAAATGCAATTACAATAACTGCTAAAAGGACTTTTAGGCACAAAAACAATTCGTAGGATCATTCCTCTATATCACATAAATTTAACGTAGGAAACAGCCCTTAGAACATAACACAAGGCTTATCTGTGGTTCAGGTATTACAACGTTTGGCAAAAAAAGATTATTATTATTTTTTTAAAAAAAGTGGGGAGGGGGACACTTGACCATCTTCTTTTCTACTAGGATGCATGACAATTCATTTTGAGGATAGCCTTGTCTAGGGAGACCTCCACTACATTTCATAAGAGAGTTCAGTGGAAAGAAAAAAAGGCAACTGCCTAAAAAGTTTGTTACCGAGGCCAAACGCAAATCAACACAACCAAAGAAAGAGTGATACGCAGCAAATGGCTTTAGTTACAAAAACGTTTCTAAATTTGAGGGCCAGTAAAAATATATTGTAGAGAAGATCTTTTTAAAAAGTGAGGTTCAGAACTGTGAGACAAACAGCGCTCACTGTAAACATCATGAGTTTGTTCGGATCCCTTATTCCCTCAGAACACTAGGTCACCCCACCCCCACCCCTCCTGAGCTCCACCCCCCACAGCCCTGCAAGGATTTGCATAGATAACTTGACCTACTGCTTAGTAAAGAGACTGAGGTTGTAGCAAAAATTCATTCACCTGCTTCAGTACTATGGCTCTGCTTTCTGTGATTCGGTTCATATATGTCACTGATCTGGGCTTTGCGTAGCGTAGTCCAAATGAGACGATGGTAAATTCCAGAATGAAAGGGGAGATTGAGCCCAGGAGAGAGCAAGAGCTGGCTTTAGGTAACTAGTAGGCTGGTTTAACAAAGTTGATTTTTAAATCTTCTTTCAGGCAACAAGGCCTAAAGGTTTTAGAGTCAACAGATGTGCCTACCTTGATAACGGATGCCAGGGTGTCTTAAAACATACAAAGTTTGCTTCTTTCTCTTTGACAACTGCACACAGAAACATTCTTAACTCTCAGTTGTGTAGCTATTCATTTGCAAAATGCAGCACTAGAAACTAGAACTTCCATGGTTTGCACACTGACTCATTGTAACAAAAAGAAGCATTGAGATATATTCTAATACTGTTGGTCATACCCCGACCACCCCTGATTTGAAGTAATAGCAGTTTCTGGCAAAATTGTGCATTTTTATCTAAAAAGCACTCTGGGAAATACTGGAGTAAGGGAAGACATGGCAATGCATTAGCTCATTAGACATAAGAAATGAAATTGGAAGTGTGGCAACGGTCCGTGACCATTCCCTGTGGGGAGGTGCTCATCAAATTTCATTTTAAGGCGCATCTCGAACTCTCCCAAGTAGCACCATCAGGGATCAACGAAAACGGTTTCACTCTTTTTTTGTGACTGACTTTTGCACATGGTTAAAATCTGTTTCAGCACTTTCTGAACATCTTCATCCATCTGGCCCTATAGGAAAAAAAGGAGAGAGAATGTTAGTTACATATGAGGATCACCTAGCAAGCTAAACTTTTTAGTCTTTTGAAAGGCTTTTAAAAAATCAATGATTACTCTGTTTCCAGACTCTATTTTAAATGCTACTCTCATTGCTCAGTTTGCTGATACACTGCCTTTCATTAATACATAGAGGTTAGGGCTGAGCCATTAGCTGATTAAGATCAGCTTCTGCTAACCCAGTGGCCCCAAAATATGTTTAGATTAATTGATCAAAATTATTTTGACTCAGCAAAGAGGGACATTCCCAATCAGTGAGGCAAAATGCAATAAAACCAATTTATTCTGTTTTTTTAAAAAAAATGAGGAGGGAAAACATTTATTTAGAGAGCTGGCCACTACTCAGGGCAGCTAGCAGAACAAGATGAAATAATATAACATAATAAAAACACAAATGGAAACACAGATAAGACATCATACACAATACAATAACTTATTAATTTGGGGCAAGGCTCTGAAAGGCTTGCAAAAACAGCCAGGTATTAATTTGTCTCCTGAAACCGAAGAGGGATGGGCCCAATTGCACCTCAAAAATTCTAAAGAGTGGTCCGGTGGGCCAGATAGGCGGGGTATAAATTAAAGAAAGAAAGAAAGAAAGAAAGAAAGAAAGAAAGAAAGAAAGAAAGAAAGAAAGCAATGGGGCCACCACAGAGAAGGTTCGGTTTCAAGTGACAGATTTCTGGGCCTCTTTCAGGGTGGCCACCCGAAGTATCTTATTAAAAGAGGTGGGGTGGGATGGCTAAACGTTTTGAGGGAGAGGCGCTCATACAGGTAGAAGGGTCGTAAACCATTAAGGGCACTGAATGTCAACACAAGCACCTTAAACTTGGCCTGGAAGCCCACAGGCAGCCAGCCCAGGATAGGTGTCTCTTTTTCACAAGCTAAGTAAGATTTACTTCTTTCTCTCCAACCCTTCTTTGCATACATCAAACAAACTACTAATTTAGAAGACAGGGCTGGTCCTTCCCCTAGACAAGAGTGGGGCAGTTATCTCAGACAGCAGATATGATGTAATGAAAGACAGCAAATTAATAGCTATTTTGTTTGTCTTTATTGGTCAGAATCTTGCCATTTGGATTTCAGCAAAATGTCTTAGGCCTGCCCCATAGAAGAGACATTCCACTTTCACACAAAAAGGAATTTCTCTCTTATAGGGTAGAGCCTGCACCATCTAATTTTTTTTAAATGACATTTAAAATTCCAAATTATTGTTTTTAGTAATATGAAGCTTTGATCTATTCATTTATTAAACACAAATGCAGGGAGTAACAAACACAAGAAGTAATGCTGGAGAAGTCCTTTTACCTGCACAGCATAGAGCAGATGAGTTCTATAAACAGATACAATATCCTGGTGTTGTTTCTTTGTTTCCTATGAAAAAAGAGAACGGGTCAAAAAGTGAATTTATCATACATGGGCATTTTGGAAAGACTATGGGTTTAACTTTATGGCAAGCAATGACTGACTGCTGTACGACAAAAGCACAGAGTAGATTCACGCATCAGAATCTCTATAGTTCTAATCAGGAATGAAAACTCTACACCAAGTGTGCCCTAAATTCCAAATATGATGGACAAAGCACACACTACACTGCAGAAGTGTGTAATGACAGCTCCACATAGTACAATTCTGCTCCCTGGAAAGTCCTTCAGCTGTTCACCCACTCTTGAACAGGGTTCCAGGTTACAAAACACTGATGTAGAACCTGGGTGGAGGACAAAGAGTCAGGCAGAAAAGCTGCTAATAAGAGAAAAGGTTAAGAAGCTGCAGCTATCCAATTCTGGGATGCAAAGACACTTTTCCAAAGGGTCTCAGGTAGATCTCAGAAACGTTACTTTTTAAAGTACATCTTCCAGAATCCTCTAGCATGGACGGTGACCATGTTGGCAGGAGAAATTTGATACCTGCAACCCCTAACTTTCTGAAGCTCCGGAATGATCAGGCTGTTCTAATATTATGAAACACATCATTGAGTTTGTTTAGCTCCATTCTCTATTTATTTACAAAGTTCTTTCCCCTCATTTATCTTCTCAGCAAGCCAGTGAGTTAGATTAAGCTGAGACGATGAGTGACCAGTGAAGCACCCAATAAAGTTCATGTCCAAATGAGGTCTTCCTTGGTCTTACTCCAACCCTATAACTACTACTTCACCATGACGCTAGAGCAGTGGTTCCCAACCTTGGGTACCCAGATATTCCTGGACTACAACTTCCAGAAATCCAGGCCAGCACAGCTAGTGGTGAAAGCTTTTGGGAGTTTTAGTACAAGAACACTTATGGACAGTTGGGAACCACTAATCCAGAGGATTCATTCTAGAACATCAGCCCTCCTTTCCCCTTGATGGATTTTTGACTAACCAACTGAATTAGTTAATGGGGAATGAGGAGGTGGGAGTGCAGTGCAACTGAGAAGGAAGGCGCCGTGTCAACATCACCAACTGAAGACCTCTATGATGAGAGGGAAAGGAGGGAAGCTGATGAGCACGCCCACATCCTCAGAATACCTTGGAAACCACTGCTCACTCTTACATAAGCAGAAAACATAGCAACCATACAGAATCCAGCAGTAATGCTGTGTTAGGACACTGTGCTCGACTGCACTAATAGCAGCCTGCCTCACACTGTGTGCTTACATGCTCAGGTTACATTGCTATAATCAGTCTGACATCTGAGAAATGCAAAAGCCCAGGAATTCTACATCCCAGTCACCAAACTGATTTGAAAGGAACGAACCAACAAAAAAGAAAGAAGAATATATCTGCAACATGGGAATGACACTGTTGGTAGCACAGAAAGAGATTTCTTAAAATATAGTGTGTGTAGGCAGGGGGGCGGGACACCTTTCCCACCAACCTCCACCTCTGACAAGGGTGGCCTTAAAAAAACCAAAGAACAAAAGAAGACCATTTTATTTCCAGAAATCTCCCTATCTTGCCTTCACTGATGCAAGAGGAAAAACGTTTCTCCACTCATTTATATCTGATTAATGCACCAATAGCAGGCATAGGAGAAAACGTAGTCAGGTACAGTGGTGCCTCGCTTAACGAGCGCACCATACAACGACGAAATTGCATAGCGATCCTTTTTGGGATCGCTAATGCGATCGCTCAACGACTTTTAGATAGGGCGAAACTCGCTTTGCGAAGATCGGTAAGCGTTTTGCTTACCGATCTTCGCAAAACGAAGCCCCGATGATCCGGCTGACAAAATGGCCGCCGGAAGCCCCAAAATGGCTGTGCGCAGCGTTTTCGCGCCCTCCCCTCGCTTAACGAGGGCGCGAAAATGGCTGCCGGCCATAGGAAACCACTGAATGGTGAGTAAAGGAGCCTTTTGGAACGCATTAAACGATGTTTAATGCGTTCCAATGGCTTTCCCTGTCCCGTTCAGCGATGTTTCGCTATAGCGAAGGTTAATCCGTAACGGATTAACCTCGCTATGCGAGGCACCACTGTATATGGCAGTTTGCCCTCCACCATTCCATTTTTTCTATGAAGGGCAGGGGGACAGATTTGCAACAATGGTTACAAATATATGTGTGTGGGGGGGGAGACAAGGTGGGGTATTTTCCAGTGAGCAAGGATGATTGAAGGTGGCAGACAGTATGAAAACATCCGTATGGACAAACCCCAGTTTATCCTCCCCACGATCTTATGAGGTAGGACAGGCAAGAAGAATGAAACTAGCCCAAGGTCAACCAAAGGCATTTCACAGCCAAGTCAGGATCTGAAGCCACATCTTTCAAAGTCTTCGTTTAACACTCTGACCACAACGCAAACCCAGCTGGTACTACAGCAATTCATACATTGCTGGCTAGTACAAAAATAACAACTCCCCTCCACCAACCAGATGTTGCTGCATACAAGCCACCCACTCCGTGAACGACTGTGTGGATGCTTGGCTTACTCAGTTCTTCGCCTTCAACTAGGGGGTGAGTGTAGAAATCATGAAAGTCAATTCTATACCATGCAGCTTTAACCAGTGAGCCCTGTACACGTATGGCAAGACTGGCCATGGGGGAAGAGAGACCATGCCCCCTCTATGCAAAAGTTCTAAGAATCCAGGAAGTAGGGCAGGAGTGGGGAACGTGTGGCCCTCCAAATATAAGTTGGTGGCAATTCCCACCAGCCCTAGCCAGCAAATGAAGAGAAGGGAAGAAGAGACATAAAACGTCCCAATTTCTGAACTAGGGATCTTAACAGAAACACTTATATCACATATGCTATGCTAGCTGGAGGTTCTGCCAATTGTAGTCCCCCCCCCCAAAAAAAAACAGGTGAGTTCTCCAAGCTCTCTTTTTCACCACACAAAAGATAACGTCTCCAATCAGAAGATACCTACTTCTCTCTATTTGCACCAGGTCAAATGACATAAATGCAATGAGCCACCTTACTGAGAGAAAGGCTGCGTGTAAATAAGACAATTAAATAAATTTAAAAATACGTAAGTAAGTACTTACCGATAGCTGGTTCTGCAGCTGCTTCACTTGTTGTTGTAACAACTCCAGCTGCTGGCTTTGCCTTTTAGGTGTACCAGTGGTGTAAGAGAGCTGGGAGAGGCTGTTCAGGGCTTCCTTTAATTTCATTACCTCCTTGGACATGTCTGCTATCTGGTTAGAGGAAGGGAGAAAAGGATGTACCATCTGAGATGCCACAAGGGGGGGAAAAACACCCCAGCATCACCCCAGGCCTTTTGGCCCAAATCAATTTTTTTTGCTAAATATGGTTACTTCTTTGGCTTGCTAACCTTAACCCATGTAATGATCCCCCCAACCCAAAAAATGGAAACCACCAGAAGGCATGAATAGGGACACTCTAGGGAGAGTTGGTTGCAAACTGAAAGCCTGAGGATGAGAAGATAGCTCACCTGAATCAGCTGTAACATTTAATCACAGCTAATGCTATCTATAAGGGGGACGTGGTGACGCTGCGAGTTAAACTGCAGAAGCCTTTGTGCTGCAAGGTCGGAAGACTAGCAGTAGTAAGATCAAATCCACACGACGGAGTGAGCTCCCGTCACTTGTCCCTGCTCCTGCCAACCTAGCCGTTCGAAAGCATGTAAAATGTGAGTAGATAAATAGGTACCACCATGGTGGGAAGGTGACGGTGTTCCATGTCTAGTAGCGCCAGCCACATGACCATGGAAACTATCTACGGACAAACGCTGGCTCTGCGGCTGGGAGAGGCGCCCTAGAATCAGACAGGACTGGACTAAATATCAAGGGGAACTTTTACCTTTACCTAATGCTATCTATGGTTTCCCACTCTTTAACCTACCAAGCTGACATCCATTTGCAAGCCAGCTTTTAACCATGGCTTTTGTATTCAGTCTGAACTCTTTACTACAGTTAAGCACAAGGTCTGTCTGTCTTCTCCCCCTTGCCTAATGAGCACATTCATCAAAATTTCTGAAGCACAAGGACCAACACCAACAGGTTTGCGTTGCCTCTGCCTCAGCCCTTTAAGCTTAGTACGCATGTGCTCCCAGCACACAGGCTACTCATGTGCAAGTATAGCTTCTTCCTAGTGCTAGCTAACACAAATCTCCATTAATTTCTTTCTGGCTGATAATCGTTTTCTTCTTTCATGCACATGTCCTTCACTTGAAAGGAATCCTATCTATCAATATGCCCACCATGTGAAAGAGGAAGCACACATCTACCGATTCCACCCTTAATATTTATGCATCTCCTGATTTTGTCTGCTGTCTCCATAGAACCATCAGGATGCTGGTCAAGAACCCTGAAAAGAGCAATTTTCTACACTAATGTTGTCAGCTACGTTCATGCCAAAAAGGACTATGGCAGAGTCCAGTAAGGTTCGGGATCCTCACTTGTGTGAGTTGGGTCCAATGACAAGTAGCAACATGACATGGTTCCTGACATGCTCAAGTGATTCTGATAATCAGTTGTTAAAATGCATATTCTCCAGGGTCCAGCTCTAGACCAAGGAACACTTATTAGCAATCTCTGATTTGTGGCATTAGATCTACCAACCTTTTTATCTTTGTCCTCCTCAATTTTCGAAGCATTCTCTGAAGCTTTTTTCAATTCAAGCAGTTCTTCTTGAGCTTGATGGTACTGCTGAAGCAGTCCTTTGATCTCCTGTTCCTTGGCTTCCAGGGTAGCCCGGAGGCTCTCTTTTTCTGCTTTCACTTGTGAGATTTCCTTCCTCAACTGTGCAAGATCTGTGGACAAGTTCTCCCTCTGTTTCATTAAATCCCTCAGTTTGGATGATAAAGAGTTGACCTCGCCTTCTGAGGTAGACCGGAGCTCTTCATACAACGTCCTGGGCACCATAGCTTCACACACAGCCGCTTCTTCCTCCAGTAACTCCTTCTGCAAACGCTCCACCTCGCTATCCTTGTAAAGAAGCTGCTCTTTGAGCTCGTTTATTTCTTCTTCCATTTCCTTTACTGAGGTCCTGAGAGCAGTGACCACTTGGAGATGCTCAGTGATGGAGACAGAGTTCTTCTTCTGAGAGTCAACCAAATTTTGGAGCTGTGTTGCTTCACTTAACACTTTTGCATATTGAGCCTTCATTTCTAACAACACATCCTCAGCTTGTTCTCTCTGCAAGACAGTGGCCTCCATCAGTTTCTCATGTTCCTCCAGAGATATCAGTCCTGAATTTGCCTTCTCTGGAACACTTCTCTTCCTGAAGTCTTCAAGTTCTGCCTGAGCTTCTTTATACAACCGAGACAGCTCACTGACCTGCTTGTTCAGTTCACTTATCATCTTGTTCTTCACATCCCTCATTTCGTCACTTTCCTCACCACCCTGCTTTGACTCCATCTGACCCTTCAGTTTATCTTGCAGCTTTCTGATCTCCTCCTGTCCCTCTTTGTACTTCTCAATTAGCAAAGCCTTCTCTTGATTGATATTTTCAATCACCACGCGATAGGAGTTTTTCATCTCCTCACATTCTTCTGCTGACATGGTGCCAGCTGCATTCCTCTCTTTCTCTTCCAGTTTTGCCTCTAGCTCCTCCACTCTCACTCTAAGCTTCCTGCTCTCTTCCTGCGCTTTCCTCAGCTCCTCCTTCAATAGTTCTACTTCCTCACAAGTCGCCCTAAGCTCCTGCAGGTCTGCCTCTTTGCTTTCTGAAGCCACCAGGCCCAGCTTCATTTGCTTCTGGACCTGCAGGACTTCCATCATGGCTTCTTCATACTTGCTTTGGGTTTCTTTCAATTTCTGATTGAGGTCAGAACCGTTCTCTGAAATCTCGGAGCTGTTTAACAAGTGAACTGTTTCCACCGCTCCAGACTGAAGCTGGGTTTCTAACTGCCGCCTCTTTGCTTCTGAACTATCAAGTCTCTTTTGCACTTCCTTTAAGCTGTCTTGCAGCTGTTTAATTTTCAGCTCATTATGGAGTGCCTCTTCTTGAGCTTGCGCCAAGCTCAAGGAAGACAAACTTATATCCTGAGCTGTTGCAGTGGAGCTTTCGCTTAACCTGTCCGTGGAACGGTCAAACTCCCTCTGAGTGGAATGAAAGGAATCCAGTGGAGGATCCACGTCTTCTGTTTTGAGTGCTCTTGCCTGTAGATGCAGCAGATGGCAGTATGAGACAAAGATGTCAATTTGGAGGGGAAAAAATACATTTCCTCACCCTTCCCTCATGCAAGTGATGAACAGAAGAAGCTAGATTCCTTCCCATGCCCCGAGAATCCAGTGGTCAAAAAGCTTTACTCCACAGCAGCAGAACATTAAGAACTGCCCTGCTAGGTCAAGACCAAGAACCCATTTCTAAACAAGGTTATTCAGACGCTAGTCAACAACCAAGCCAAAAGTTCTACCAGGTAGATCACATGACAGAGCTTTTTGTAAAAACCAACCAAACCAAATTCAGTCCCAACACAATCTATTTTTCACTTCTGAAATCAAACTAGGTGAAATGAGGTCTCAGGTGGCAGATATTGGTATGTAGAGGCAAGATTTTTGGAGGATATACAGTATATGTCACACATCCTGCCTTGAACTCCCCAAGCTAACCTTGCTGACCTCCAGTGTGATGGAGGAGATGGCCTTATCACCAATACTGAAAGAAGATTCAACTGCTCAGGTGATTTTTGTACAGAGAATGTTGGACGCCATCTTGTCCTTCACCAATGCCTGACCCTGGCTTCAGCTATAATCAAAAGGGAACAGTGATTCTCTGGACCAGCACCACAGATTCATCTTCTAACTTCAAACAGGTATCAAGTCAAACAGAAGCCAACCTTTCTCTATTCTGACGCTTGAAATCGTTTAAGATAGATACCTGTAATTTTTCTTGAAGTTTCTTATTATGCAAAGTCAAAGAAGCAATTCTTGCTTGCAACAATCCTAGGAGATCTTGCTGGTCTGTCTCTGAACTTATATCCAATAAACTATCAGCACCTTTAGCAACAGAAGAGAAAGAAAAGAAAGAGACCAGTCACTTCTGGCAAAACAATCCACGTACGTCTGATATGCATATTATACTACTATGTCTATGAATCTGAAAGATATTCTATTTAACTGTAGCAAATGTAATTCTAGGAATTTCAGTCAATGATCTCACAAAGAGAAAAATACAAGACTGACAGATGATTTCACCTTCCCTGAAAAACTCAAAAGTCCTCACTGACGGACCATGGGAAGAATGGGCAATTCTGCACCACCGCCACCTGGAGAAACTTGTTTTTCTGTCGTAACGCAATGAATTTCAATTTAAAAGAATACAATAGAGTTAAAAGAAAGTTTCATCTAAAAAAGGCATTTATTTTCAAATATGATTTGAAAAGAAGCCATAGCTCTATTGAGACTTCCTGGAACAGAACACTTCATTTCATAGAATCATAGAGTTGGAAGGGGTCTATAAGGTCATCCAGTCCAACCCCCTTGCTCAGTGCAGGAATCCAAATCCAGATGGCTGTCCAATTTTCTCTTGAAGGCCTCTAGCACTGGAGTGCTCACCACCTCCTGAGGTAATCGGTTCCACTGTTGTACTGTTCTAACAGTTAAGAAGGTTTTCCTGATATATAGCCTAAATCTGGCTTGATTCCATTATTATGTGTCCGACTGATTTTGATTTCTTAGTTGATTTTTCTTTTTCTTTGAAATGTAGGGGATTAGAGCCCTTGGAAGCCAAGTCATTGGGAGGTACATCACCCGTAAGTTGCATATTAGCAACCCCAATTCTACTGGTCCACATCAATGTAACTATAAGCATCAGAACTGCTATGGCGAAAGCCCTGTGCCCTTTCCATCTGCCATTATGAGTAGTCTGACAATTCCACTACGATAACAGTTCCTAAGGCCAAATGCTCTTAGAAATTCAGCTTCTAGAACCCAGTGGCCAGGATCATCATTTGGAGCACCAATGACCCAGCAGGAATGACAGCAGCACTGATAGCAGCAGACTGCAACTAATCAAAAAGTTGGAAGGGGTCTAAATAAGGTCATCCAGTCCAACCCCCTGTTTTGATTCTGGGATCAGATTCATCTAATCTGTTGATCTTAATAAAGGAGATGAACTGATCTGATTTGATGGGGGGGGAATAAATGGGAGTTTGTTTCATTGAACATGAGTAGTGTGTGCACCCCAAAACTGAAAAAGACATTCTTTAATTAGCAGCACTCTGCTGCAGCTGATCTTACTAGCTGATCAGCTGTGCTGGCAGAGCTCCACAAGAGAATGGGGAAACATTGAGAAGCCATTCTAAACATCTTCCCTACGCCTTACCTGTTGTACTATCACTCATTCCATCCTTGCATTCAGATTGAATGGCACTGATTTCTTCCTGCTGAAATACAAATCCACAAACATTTGTTTAAAAGAGAAATGGAAAATCTCACAGAACTTTCCATCAATATGTGTTAGAAGAAAAGTCAACTTGTAATGGCTTAGTTTTTATTTCCATTCCTTTTAAAAATCTACTAATCAAAACAGAGGGTTTTTTAAAGTGAAAATAAAGAATCTAAATGCATCACATCAAATGCATTGCTTTGAGTTTCATGGTTGTTCTTGAAAACAATTAAGACTGCTGTGTGTTTTTAACAGTACCATTAGCTTATCAGAGAAACACTAAGCCTCCCCTCCTCTGATTTATTATAGTCTCAATTCAATTCACCCCAACCTCTACCATCTAATGGTTAAAATACAAACATGCAACGTCTTATGGGGCATTTAATTTCACTTATACTTTGCCCGCCTTATTGCTGAAATTTCAGAAATCCTCCCAACCTTGCTTGCCCACCCCACCCCACCCCCAACAGACACACACACACACACACACACACACACACACACACACACACACACACACTTACTGCATGCTCAACTGGTAGAAGAAACTTTCGGTCACCTCATCACATGACCCACTACAAGAGGCAGCGTTCACATTTCAATCAAAAGCTAGACTGAACAATGTACCTTGGATCCCTGTTCAGCAAAGAAAGGCTGGCCCTTCCCGGATAATGGGGTGGAAGTTGCTGAATGTGGAGAGGACAGGTCGCTAAGCTGGAAAAGAGGGATGTATTTCAGGGACACGAACTGCTTCTTGCTAGTAGAAGTCATCACTTTCCGTTAGTTCAATGTAAGCAAAGACTACTCAGCAATTGTCTTTAGCGGGCAGCAAGCATGCAAGTCAAACAGTCACCCAAGGAACAGCCCCATTTAATATTAACCTTCATGTTAAGATGCTACACATTCCCATGTGCAAAGCGGTTTATATATGGCTGGGAATCTTAAGCCCATTGTTGATAGGCAAAGGCCGTCAACGTTCAGAGGAAAGCCGTACCTTTATAAGCTCCGCTGGTCTAAACTTAGGATCCTCCTGTCCTATTCCCAGGAGACCTCCTGTAAAGGGTCGACTAATCCAGGTTTTCAAAAACAGGCTACTCTATTTATGTCCTTAGGAGAATTCACTCACGACACATGAGACACACATATTTTTAAAAGGACTCACGCGAAGCAAAATTACCCCGTCTATTCCTGATGGGGCATTTCTCTTCTGCCACCCCTCCCTCTCTACACACAGCAAAGGTGTTGAAGTCAGATGCAGCTCTTTACCTGGATAGGACTGACTGGAGGTGGTGGCGGGGCTTTGCGTTTTTTTGGAGTTCCACTTCTTTCTGAACTTAACCTAGAGACTTGATCATGCTGGAAGGTTTGTAGGCCAGAAAAGGGAGGTCTGTTAGTTTGTTAGTAAGGCCTGTGTTAAAAGTTATATAGATACATCTTTAAGGTACAAGAAAGTGACAAAACCATCCATGCCTTATCTTTGGAATTGCTGTGCAGGACAATTACACACGTGTAACTAGGAACTCATCTGACCTCCTTTTGCCATTCATGCTCCAGGACATTAGATCTAGTGCAAATACTTAACTAAGCACACACTTTCCGACTAAAGTGGGCTCCATCACCCTGCTCCTTGCAGCCTCAAGCAGCTGGTTAATCTTCCTATCACTAGTGACTACCCCCTACTGTCAAAAGCTATGAGCAGAGAGAGAAGAAATCCTTGGAACATCAACTACACCGGAAATCTTAACTGGGGCAAACTTCAGAATTTCAATGTATCAACTTGGATCCTTAGGAGAATTTCTACCATCAGAGACTAATCAATTAAAAGCCACAGGTCCGGTCACTGGAAAGGTTTAGTTCTTCAGCTCTTATCAAGATTTTGGTCTTCTCAATAGGCAGCATGCAGGAATCACCCAGCTTGGGGACTAGATAGAGCACTACATTTTAGACATGGGCCCCAAAGCAGATTGACGAAAACAAAATGCATATGGTTTCTTCATTTCCCAGAATTCAGGTTATTTACTTAGTCAGATGAGCGGTTCTGTGATCAAATGCCCAATCTGGGGTGCTCAACAAACAACACAGGGGAAGGAAGGATCTATAATGTGGGAGTTTTATGACTGACACATCTTGTTATTCCTGCTTTTTATAAAAGGTTAACAGTGCCTGTGCGCATCGGTTGGCAGCCAAATCAGGACAGGACTATAATGAATGAGTAAACTGTGGCACTTCCTTTCACAACGGCTTTCCAGTTAAAACAGCACCCATTTGAAGAAATTTGACATAGATTTCATATGAGCAAACAGGTTCTGGGTAGGATATTTTAATCAGGAAACTGATGTGGGGGAGGGAGGGCCCTTACGTTGGGGAAGGAGAACTTTTGGCCTGCCAAATATCCTGGCTTACACCACCCATCTACCCCCATCCACAAGACCACTGCTAAATCAAAGTCCTACAAGAGGAAATGCAGTCAAAACATTCAGACCAGTGGTTTGCCACTAGTAGTGCACATATCTCATGTGGGACACCAAAGCACTGGGTGGGACACCGGATTTTCATAACAATATTAAGAATTCTGTTTCCTCCCAGTCCTCATATTCTCTCCGCAGTCTGAGGTTACTTTCTCCTTCCCACCTGACCTGTCATAGCTTATCCATTTGTGGTCTTTCAGCATATCAGCAGTAACTTTGGACACTAACTATTTCTTTGTACCCTGTTCCTATGTCCACCGACTTACAGCAAATGATACATGTAGAGATGGGCCACATGTGGCTCATGGAGAGAAAGAGGAATCCTATATCCATTTCTGATAACAACTACCATCTACCAGGTACTAGAAGATGATACAAGAGCTTAATAAACCTACAAATACCTCTGAATTCTGACAACCTATAAGTGGTACTTTCCTATCCTGATTATTTTAATTCCTAAGCATTCCCCCCCCCAAATTAGCACAATGCTAATTATCATTAAATAATTAAATAAATAATCATTTTTACCTGCTTTGGCTTGGTTGGTGACTTGGCATCTGGTGGAGAGAAAGAGAACTGTGAATTTTATGTTAATATGATATATGTTCCCTCAATTTAAGATGATGACACTCTTGATTGTAAACCAACAATTCTTTAGAAGGTAGCCCCACTGATTTCAATATAATGTAAGAGCTTCTGAAATCAGAACTTTAGTAAATGTTAGGGCCACGGTCTAACAGTCCAGGGGCATTTGTGCTTTATTTTCATAAGTGGTGGACTTTTCCTTTAGCGAAGAAGATTTTCAACTTAATCCAAAATGAAATAAGGAGTCACAAGTCCTTCACCCTGATCTCAGAGTTAACCCTCCCGAGGGCCTACATTAACTCTAACAGATATATTTGTCATAAAGATTCTATTACTGTCCTGCTGGTGACAAACAAATTTGAAGCAGCCCAGTTTAGGACTAGGAATTTAGACCTACCAGCATCTTGAACAATTTTTGATTGGAGGAGGCTCTGAATTCCTGTATTTTCAGACAGCTTGGAGTAATGTAGAGCATTATGTCCAAGAGTATCTGCCAAATTTATGTCTGCGCCTTTTCGGACAAGGGCTTCTACAATGGCAAGATTTCCAGCTTCACATGCTAGCATGAGAGAGGTTCTAGGGAGTGTAAGCAGACAGATAGTGTAAGGAAGGACAATGACCATATGAGAGAAGCAGTCCAACCATGTTGTGAAGGTTTTTGGCCCTAGGCTCATTTAATCTCCTGCAAAGCAAACGCTTTCAGATTCAACCTAGCCAAAGATTGTCCCTTTTGGCTCAAAATGACCAAAAGCAGTCATTCTATAGCCAGTCAGGCAAATGTAGCAAAAATTGCAAAGAGTATTGTGACACCTTAATGACGAACAGATTTTACAGACATAAGCATTCAGACTTTAGCCCCCTTTGTCAGATTGAATATAGCGTTTGTGATCGTACAACAACTTTTTAAAATCATCATACATCATCATAATTCTATCTAAGTCACAGTACAAAATACTTGGGAGTGGGTGGAAAGACAGCCGATAACCAGAGCATTAAGCACAGAGTGAGGAAAAACAAACTTTTCTTGTACTCTTATGCCAATTGAGAAATTTGAAGTAGAGTAGACCTTTGGTCTAGATAGGCGGGGTATTAGTCTAAATGAGGGGTGTCCAACCTTTCACCTTCTCTGGGCCACATTAGAAGATGAAAATTTGGTTTGGGCTGCACATACATTTGGTTTGGGCCGCATGGGGGGCAGCCCCGCTCCAAGCGCACTTACCGGCAGCTGCGATCTTAGACAGCAGAGGCTACCAGCTTTGACTCCGGTGGCTTTATGGGGCCGGGAGGGGGGTCCACCTATTGATGGGGACGGCGCAATGCAGTCACGCAGCCCCCCTGTCCCCTCCCCTCCCACTCCTTCCTTCCTTCCCTCTCTCCCCTTCTACTGTTGTGACATGTCCCGGCCACATTCCGGCCGCAAGCGCCGGCAGTGTAACTTGAAACTTTGGAATTTTTTAAAAAAATTGCACTGGGCCGCATTACGAGCTGACCTGGGCCGCATGCGGCCCTCGGGCCGCAGGTTGGACAAGCCTGGTCTAAATGAATGAATGAATGAATGAATGAATGAATGAATGAATGAATGAATAAAAAAAGAATTCAACTCTTGTAAGTATTGGGGTTTGGCCTATGCTTACTGCAACCTCTGCCACTGCTAGTGGGAGCTGTGAGTTTAGTACAGCAGTGGTTAAACGGCTATACTGCAGCCAAAACTGTGCTCACGACCCAGGGTTCAATCCCAGGTAGCCAGCTCAAGGTTAAATCAGCCTTCTATCCTTCTGAGGTTGGTAAAATGAGTACTCAGCTGGGGGGGAGGGGAGAGAAGGTGTAGCCTGCATAATTAACTTGTAAACCGCCCAAAGAGTGCTTGAAGTGCTATGGGGCGGTATATAAGCAGCACGCTTTGCTTTGCTTTGAGTTGCTAGCCCCAGCGGTTGACTAAGAATGGGAGACATGCTTATTTTGGAACAGGCTGGTTCCAGCTTTATACAGCATTGCTAACAGTTATTTGATACAGACAGGACTCTGTTAAGAGCAATATAGTTAGAAGCCTTACATGAGAAGGACAACAATTCCAGGACAAAGCAGCTATTGTTGAAAAACCTTCCAGTCCTCCTTTTCAGAAAATACAAGATAGCATCACAGTGTAAGACCTGATAACTGCTGGACCACCTGTACCATGATGGTTGGTGAAATTCAAGGCCGATTAAGATCCTATTATGGGATGCCAACAGATATTCCAAGAACACTAATGATGCTTGGGTTTGCCACCTATGACATGGTTAGGCTAGCACTGCCCAACTACAATTGAGAAAGCATCCATGAGACACTTGACCTTCTGTTTTCTCCTCCTCTTTATATTAATCATGAATGATCATACACAAACCTGAAACACCATGTCAAACCATAAAGACGCATGACATGCCTTTCAAAAGGGTTTGTGTTCTTAGATGAGTTCCTTCTCCATGATGTTTAGAGGTTAGATTTTGCTGCATTTGACAAGGGAAATGTTTGTTTTACCAGCATGTCTTGGGAAGAATCCATAATGCAAAAGGTTGTCATTCTTTACTGCACTGAAAAATTTTGGTAATATCCCGAAGAAGGAAAGAACATCCTCCTTAATACAGCTCACAAATTGAATTTTGTTTTGTTCTGATATTTCAATGCTATGTTAAACAATAAAACTCCTGGACTTCCTAGCAGGCTAAAAAAACACCCTCTTTTAAATATCTGGAAGTAAACAATATGTGTTGTAATAAAGTTCAAGCAAAGTTAATTTCTACATTTGTCCTAAATCCTGATTTGACTGCTTCACTCGAAGAAATTATTCTGAATGAGACTTAGAGTTCTGGTTCACATTGAAAAAGTCTGAGTAAGTTAGCTTTATTGTACCTTCCATTTTTATCTCTAGAATTGACATCTGCTCCATGCTCCAAAAGATATTTGCAAACATCAGTGTGTCCATTTTGTATGGCATGTAATAAAGGTATATTCCCATCCTAAGTGGGGGAAAAGAGTCCAAATATAATCAGTTATTGAAACATCACAGAGAAAGCTCAACATTCTGCACTCAATCGGTCTGGATAGCAAGAGCTGGAGCAGAATCAGAAATGAAAAACAGGCTAGCTGATCTTTTGTGAGAGATGAGTTTCCCATTTTTTAAACCTATTCCATGCTTTTTGCTGAAAGCGAAATGAGGGTACCATACACAGTCGGACAGTTACAGCCGTAGCCAGACAGAGATACTGTATAGTTCTTTGGATTGCATCAAACACACATTTATAGACACAGGCCTCCAGTTCAACATCATGCACATAAAATGGCATATATGTGAGAAACTTAAAAGGAAAACTTGTTTGCTGTCCCAAAAGAAGGGGGTCAGTCAGTCTTGAACAGAACTAATAGTTTGGTCATTTTCAAATTAGGTTTTAGGAACTAAAAGATTAAAAGCCATTAAAAAAAGAAGAATTAAAACTGCCCTTGAGAGAATCACTACGTACCGCATCTTTAACATTAACCGGACACTTGTGTTCACAGAGAAGCTGAGCTACTTGAAGGCAACCGCATGCAGCTAAAAAGCAAAAGAGTGTAAAATTAGAAGACTCTTAAAAACATCTTGCAGACAGGGGAGCTGTACCAGGCTGTTGCAGCAAACATAAAGAGAAATATTTCACCACTTTATAATAATAGTAAAATTTATTACAGTGTTAATATTTTAGTGGACAAAGCTAGAATACCACAATATGAATGTTTTGGTTGCATAACCATCACTGTCCCTTTCTAGTGTTCATCCCACCCACCCCCTCAATCTCTCTCTCTCTCTCTGTATGTGTGCGTGCATGCTGGGATTTGTGGCCCAAAACATTTAGAAGACACTGACAGTCAGGTATTTCTTTGATTTATATCCAGCTTCCCTCCCAAAACTGGCACACAAAGCAGCTCACAGCAAAATTAAAACAGTTATATACAAAAATAGAGCAAAAGCAGTATGTGTGTGTGTGTGTGGGGGGAAATTGCAATAAATTATCATGTACAACCATAAACAATAAAATAACTATAATAATATTCTGAATTGAAAGCAATTTTAAAATGCACCAGTCATACTGAAAAAGTTCAATGCCAAACAATTAAGAGACCTTCCCTTAACAGGCAACTGCTGAAAACCTCCAGAAGGAAATTGGCCTTTGCCTCCCATCAATAAATAAATAAATAAATAAAAATAGCAGGGAAGGTATCAGCCTAGCTACTTGTGAAAGGGAATTTAGCAACCTGGGAGCAGCCACCAGACAGAGAAAATGAATTAGTTTTACAGATGTTAAAACATCTATGGAGTCATGTGCAACAAGAGTTTTCTGAGCCTTTGTGCGTCACACAAACGAAAGGACTGTATTTTTGCTGCTTCTACACAATAAACTTGGGTAAGCTGATAACTGGACAGCACATGAGAACAAACGCTGCTGTTGTTGACCATGTTGCTGTTACTTCCCTATCCGACAACTGAGCATCCACACACAATGGTGTCCAGTGCAGTTCAGTTAAATATTCTGTAGTGAATGGGAAGTACTGTCTTCACGTAAGAAAATATTTAAGAGAAGTCAGATCAGTTATTATTATTTGCCTAGGCTTCTTAGTGACGCAAGCCCTTCATTTTCCTTCCAAAGTGATCAACCAGATGTTCTAGAAAGCAGGGTGCAAAAGAGGGATAGTCACACTTTGCCTTCCCAGAAGCCATGAGTTGTTCTGGAGATTGGGACCTCACAGGAGAAAAAAGGTGTAGGTAGGGTGGAGAAAGAAACAGCATTACCTGCATAGTGTAAAGCTGTTTTCCCAGAGTTGTCTGTGCTCTCCAGTGGACATTTAGCCTGCCGAACGAGACAGAAGGTGTGTTAGTATGACACGGAACATAACGCATTGTGAAGCTGATTGCTATTTTCAGAGAATTGTCAGGCGTGGGGCAGTGCAAGTCTGGAGAGCCATCTAGAGTTTTCTAGAAGACTGGCAGAAAACCCCAACCATTTCCATGACATGGACCAACTTCATTTCTTTAACTGTAGTGTCCTAGACAGCTTGGAAATTTTTGTATGATAGTGCCCAGAACAACCTACTCCCTCAGATGGCTGAGAGATTTTGGGAGTTCTCACCCTCAAAAATTAGTATTTCCACTCTCTAGGGTCTCTTGAGAGGGTAAAGTCCAACCTGTTAAAGTGGAACAAGTACATCCTACAAAACAGGGATATGAATAGCGGCATGAAGAACTGAAACATTCTTTGTAAAGAAATCATAAAGCCTTTCTTAAACCTATCCATTTATATAATCAACTCATACAGATTTTGAAAAAAAATCAGTGAAACGATCCCCACAGGTAAATGACAAGAGGTATTGAAGCACACAAATGAAAAGTACAGAACAACTTATCCTTTCATATCAGCTAACAAATACAGACTGCAGCCATCTCAGACAAGGACCATTTTTAGCTAGCAGATTAAGTGCCCTCCAGAATAAACACAGTGTTTATTTTGGCAACCGCAGCTCCTATTACTCATTAGGATCACGCCAAAGCAATCCTCACAGATGTTACAGATAAAAAAAATTGCACTGCTATCCCAGACGACCACGGAATCATAACAGCAAACTGCAATTCCGGCAGCACAACCAGCTCTACCATAAGGCCAAGTGAGGTGAGCACCTTAGATAACAGATGCTAGGGGCTAACAGAGTCTGATCCCTTTGGACTCCAACAGACCTGTGAACAGGACCATAGCCAGCCCTGGGCTCCTTAAATCAGTCTGCTATCTCTTGAGTTTCACCAAAGAATACTATCCCATAACCAGTGGGGTAGGTTACCCCCCACCGGGTAGGTGGGGCTCGTCAGCCATGGAAAGCAGCCCATCTAGGAGAAGGAAAACTCCAATTTCAAACCTCCACTGCCTTGTGGCTATATCCACTCATGGAAAAGGCTTCAGGAGTTAACCTCGAGGCAAAATCCGGAGCTGGAGTCCCGAAGGCAGCATGTGTCGTTCTGCCAACTCCTGCGACATTGCTGGAACCAGTTGTATTGGCTCTTGCCTTTCCATTGGACCATTTCAGCGATGTGGAGAGGGGGGATCTGCTGCTTGGGTAACAGCCTATCCTTCATATTACCTTACCCGGGCTTCATACTCTGGAGAGGACACTCCTCGATTCAGAGCATGTTACCATAGTCTCTCGAGACTGAAGGATGCCTATGCTATGCTAAACCAGTGGCACGACAAAATTCAAGTAACAGTTTAATTATCTTGTTTCCCTGAATATAAGACCTAACCTGAAAATAAGCCCTAGTGTGATTTTTCAGGATGCTCGTCATATAAGCCCTACCCCCAAAATAAGCCCCAATTAAGTGAAACTGTGCCCTCCACCACTGTGCAGCAACCAGAAGAAGATGGCATGATGGTATTTGATTAAATGTAGATGGCTGTACCTTTAAAAAAAAACCCTGAAAATAAGACCTAATGTATTTTTGGAGCAAAAATTAATATAAGACCCTGTCTTATTTTCGAAGAAAGACGGTATCTTCTGTCTAGTGGGGAGGAGGTCATGTTTTATCTATCTCCTCAGGGAGCAAAGTTCTTGAACCAGCCCCATCAGACATCCAAGTATCATATGGAAAAATTGGAAAAGTTAAGGATTCTGGAAGTGACAGTCCAAAAAAGTAGCTTTTCCAAAGTCCGGTTCTTGGAAGACTCATATATGTCACTAGCCAGTAACGTAAGTCAGAAGTCCTAATGTGTATGTTACAAGCTCACAATAAGCATACTTAGAAAAGTGGGAAAGAGTTAATATGCAGAGAAAGGTATTTTGTGGTGTCAATGTCCATGCTATGGATGACTCAAAGATATCAGCTGATGGCTTACAAGTATCTGCCAATCAGGTTGACTGGGGGAATCTTAAATTACCAGCAAGGTTTTCCTTCATCTTTCTTGGACCTTCCTCTCTGCAGCTGGGCATGAGGGAGCGTTGATCTCAGGACAATGAGAGGTGAGAAATAATTAGACACTGTGAGTGGAATCTGAGCTGCAATGAGCTAATCATATCAGAGACGATGTGTCTGTGTGGCTGTGCTGATTATCCAGAAATGCCTATATGTGTTTCTGTTTTCCTTTTGTACCATTTTTGTATTTTTAAAGTATGTGCCCAGGGACTTTTTTTCTGTGATTTCCCTACCTTGTAGTAACTTTTATTTGAATATGCTACACTCTGTTCTTTTAAGAGTTAATAAAAATGTAGTTCCTTCTTAGGAATACTTGAGAACTCTAGTTAAGGAAGTGTGTGTGTGTGTGTGTGTGTGTGTGTGTGTGTGTGTGTGTGAGTGAGAGAGAGAGAGAGAGAGAGAGAGAGAGAGAGAGAGAGAGAGAGAGAGAGATTTCATTCATTGTACTCTTCAGATTCAAGGAAAGGGGCAGACTCCACAAGATCATCCTGGTCCCCTGCTTTTGAAACTGGGTTCATTTTGAATGGATGAAGGAAGGAGAGAGGGTGGCAGCTACTAACTGAAGTTGAGGCACCGGTAAGCTCCTCCATCAGCTTTCCATAAAGATTGGCTGGCAAATAAGGTTTATGTTAAAAGTGTGGGTTAAAACAGAAACACCCCCCCAAGACTTAAGATCTTTTCAGCACAAAGCAATTGGTAAATACGAAAGTTTCTGTTGTAGACTGTTGACTCTCCTTAAGTGGCAGCTTTAAAGGAAAATTTAAAAGCCTACAAGTATTTACAGGGGAAATGGAAAGTACTGCTGAAAGGAAACAATATATATATATATATATATATTTATATACACTTCACCTGAAGGAGCCTCTTGACGCAATCTGGATGGCTGTTCTTGGCAGCAAGAAGCAAAGCACTGTGCCCTGTATAAATATAAATTAATTTCATATATCAGATCCTCTGAGAATGCTGAGGAACCTTATTAAAAATTAAAATATACTTATAACTTGGAACACTGCACAATATATCTACTAAAAGGGAACATGTACCTCTCCAGACTATAAGAACGCTTTTATTGTTGAGTGTACCAACACAGTATAATGTGCTGACCACAGACACTCAGAGCTTGCAACAGGGACTTTAGTGGACTATAATTCCCAAAAGCCTACCTGAGACTTATAGTTCTACAATGCCACTTTCCCAAGATCTGGGGATACAAATCTTTTCCTTATCTCTGCTCTGCTTACAAGATTAAACAACGATCCAGTTGAAACTGAGCCAAAAGAGATCACGAAAGTTACACTGCACTTCACTTATGTCCACAATGGTTTAAAATTCTATAAATCTCCAACACGTTCTGTGGTCTTGCAGTGCTCAGACCAAAATGATATTGAAGATTTAGAGGTTTGCAGAATGCTGCATCCTGTTTACAAAACCACTGGAGTTGTGGCTGGTTTTCAAGATATTAATTTCAATCATGGACATCATATGGTGTGCACTCCGCAAACGGAATTCAATGAAGACAGAAAGAAAGGGGGAAGGGGAGAGAGAACGGCTTAATGGCAAAACATGCTTTGCATGCAGCAGCTCCAGCTACCGTGCTAAAAGCGTTGGAATGGCCATCTCCTGAATCCTTGGAGACTCCCTGCTAATCAGAAAAGGCAACTGAGATTCATGACTTGACATAAAGCAGCCTCTTCCAACCTTGTCCTCTTGAGATATACTGCTCAGGCTGGCTGGGAATGGCAGGATTATAATCCAACATACTGTATCTGGAGGGTACCAGACAGGGGGAAAAATGGTAGAGGGCATCTCCGTATGCTCATGTCTAAGTCAAGCATGAAAAGGTGAACTCAGCTAGAGACACCAAAAAAGACAGGAGCAACACACCCAACTCAGAGTACCTGTTCCGTCCTGTGATGTTACATCTGCACCATGTGTCAACATGATCCTGAGGCATTCTCCTTGTCCTTTGGCTGCAGCCAGGTGGAAACTGAAAGAGGGGGGAACGAGTTACAATCCATGCAGTTCTTTTAGCTGCTCTTTAGCTTCAACTCAGCTCTGTTACTTCCTTGTAAGCACCGGGGAAGTTACTAGTAGAGTCAAAACAGGCCTTGAAGAGAATTTTATACAATATATTACTGCATTTATATCCCATTTTCACTTCTAGGAGCTCAATGCAAGGTATGCACAACCACCCTGAGAAGAACCTTAACCTGAGAGGCAGTATGACTGGCCCACCCCTAAGTGAGAATTTGGACTGTGGTCTCCCCACCTGAAGGCTGACGTTCAAACCCAGTCTTTCCCAATCTGAAGCATGCCAGTTACTTGCAATGATTATGTCATCAGCTTCAGCCAGCATGGCCCATGGTCCTCAATTAGGGTAGGTAAAGTAGGGCCCACAGCATGCGTTCCATTTCCCAAAGGTGTATTTTCTGCCTATGGACCACCCTATGCCTAGGTCAGGTGCTAGATATGAACATTCATTCCCCAGGCCCACCAAGGCTGCCCATCCCATCCTAGATAAGATTACATTTTTTAAAAAAAAACTGTATTGGGAGATTTCAAGAATACAGTAGGACCCCTGAATCCAGAGGGAGTTGGTTCCAAGCCTCCCCCGCGGATGCAGAAAAATGGGGATTATAGCGAACGCTATTATAATAGTGAATGCTATACATAGCATGTCTCTGGATCCCTCTGTTGGCCAGTTTTGGTAATGAGACAGTTAGAAATACATATTTTGGAGATTTTTCTTTTAATATTTTTAATATTTTCAGACTGGGAATAAATGAAGCAGCAGATATGGATCCTGTGGACTGTATCTCCAAAATACGGGTGCATTTTAAGAACAAGACCAGACAATACAATATCATTTTAAAAATACGTGATAGATTGAATTACACTGGGAAGACCAGCAAAAAACGGTAAGCTTCAACACACACTTAAATACAGCCAGAGAATGTCTAGCATCGGAAGAATGAGGATGAATGCAAAGGAATGCTACCATGTTAAAAGCCTGCTGTGAAAATTACAGAGCAGATCTTAGGAGCTCATGATACCACCAGGAGACTTTGTCAGATGACCTCAAGGTCTAATGGGTCTGTGAGAATTTACTATGCTAAAGTAAACAGCAATTACTGTAGGCCTATTTGAATCAGTGCATCTCATTTGGAGTTAACACACCAAATTCCCATTGGCTGGGCCTATTCTAGTGTGATTTACCATGTTAAGCAACAGGATTCTGGCTACTGTATTGTCTGCAGGGAGCTATGATGGGAAAAACATACGTATGTCTATAACCCTCCCCGCCCAACATTCTACAAGTTATTTGGACAGTAACTATAAAAAGCACCTTCCTTCAATTAACTTTTAAGTGTGTTTCTTTTTCAAAGGCCAATCTGATGTCATCTGCACTAGCAGAACACAGCTTTACTTTAAAACAAATCTTATGGAGTACTTCAAGCACTTCAATTACTGTAAACTATGTAAGCCATATACAGATAATAATGAAATAAACATGGCTGACAGAGAGCCTGGGAATAGCAGGTCTTGCGACATGACTATGTTTTGCGGGCCTGCCCAAGCCATGCAATTTGGTCCCCTGCAACACTGAAGGCCTGCCCCGGTATGGGGCAATTTGCCTCTGGCCTCAACAAAGCAAGGGACCTCCCCTGCCTCTGTTCCAGTGTGTACTGTTGGTCCTTGCCCTAGCCCAGCTACAGCAATCTAGCAACTGCTATATCGGGCTATTGACACACAACTCATTGTCTTCAGGTACCTTTCCTCACCCCTACTGGAGGCAAAAAAGAACGTGATTATGGGGCATGAGCGCCTCATGGGGCTTTGGTTTTCAATGGCAGCTCCTTGCTGCATTTCATATGCAGTTCTACCCCAAATTCACACACATGCGACACTTTTAAGACTGACATGTTTTGTCTGGCACAAGCTTTTGCAGATATATCCCAATTCATCATTATCAGAAGAAAAAAAAGTGGCAGATCAGAATTTGTGAGAAATTGCCTTCAGAGGGGCACATTTTCAACTAGCATCTCCTTTGTCACAGAAAAGGGCCAAATGGCATGTTTGAAACAGATCTACATCTTTTAAAACCCAAATACACTTAAGAAAACACTTTTAGAGTCTGTTGAAAGAATGCATTTTTTGGATGGGAATTGTATTTATGCAAAACAAAGACTGCAATTTGCTTACCATGGCACCAATGAATTGAACTTTATAAACATTTTGTTCCCAGGAAATGTTCCCGAAACCCTTAAAGCTTGGTTGGGCAGAGAAAGGCCCTAAGGGTGCCTGCCAACAGTCAAGCCTCTAAATTTGCTAGGAGATAGCAAGCTGTAAACATTCAAACAAAAATCAAATCCATTAAACTCAAATGAAGTTTACAAAAACAGAGGGATATTTTCAGGGGTTGAAACGTGCAAACCACACTCCTGAGGTGTTTATATTTCAACAGAATTTGCCATAATTAAAACACTTGTATAGTGACAGCTTGGCTGAAGCAATGACGGCATTAAACTTTATGGCAAATGTCTCTGTTTACATAGGAGACTGTGCCAAGTGTAACACACTTCACTATAACTGGTTTGATTTTCACTTGGGAGACAAACATAAAAAAAGCCATTAATGAAAACCATATAAAAACACCACCTTTCTCATCCCTAGTTATTCAGAAGTTTGAGGGAGGCCAAACCCCCACAATTCCAGATTGCCTGAAGGAAAGGGGGACATAAAACAAATGATTTGTTAGCGTGCACACCTAATCATTATGTGGGAGTCCCAAAGCTTGGAAGAGTCACTTGGAATTGAAATTTTGGAAAGTTCTGAACAAAGCCCCCAGTATTCCTAACCGCTGGCCATACTGGCTGTGGAATTTTGGTAACGATGGTCCAAAAAAGGTTAACTTTTCCAAGCTTCAGAAAGATGGCATGATAGCACGACTATTGTGCAGAATGCAGGTGACTCATCGTCACAGACACAGTTTGGATGGGGGGGTCTGGCTCCTCTCTGGTGCCGCAGCACATGTCTTGTGTGTCGAAGGACGCTGGTTCTGTTCCTGCCTTCTTCAGTCAAATAGTCAAGTATTCTGGAAGCTGCAAGCAAGACCCCTGTGTGATGCCCTGGAGAGCTGCTGTTTGTTAGTTGAAGTCATATGAGGCTACAAGAGGAAATAAAACTGCCTGACCTGAGGTATGGAAAAGCATCCTACGTTGCAGCCAAAGCCGGCTCTGCTGTGAGGCAAAGCGTGGCAAAGTGCTGGGTGATGTGGAGGAGGGCAGTAGTGGCAGCTGCCAGGCTGGTCTCTCTATTGGACAACAGATTAACCTGCTCTAAACAATTTATGTATTCATTCATTCATTCACTCAATTTTCTATACTGCCCATCTAGCAAATTGCTAGCCTGGGCAGTATATAACGAGGAAAAAAGAACAATTTATACAGACAAATTGTGAATCCAAAGGCCTGGAGAGATATTTCTTCAAATTGCTTATCACTGATTTAGCCACAAACAGGCATCCATCAAGGTAGACTCCCTTCTTCAGCTGCTATGGCTACAGGCCTGTTTTGTATGCCCCAGGGCTGTCAGGGGAGTTCACAGAAAGGCCAGGACACAAGCCATTCCATTTCTTCCCAAGGACTCCAAGCTCAAGCTCTCTTCTCTCAGCCTGCAGGTTCCAAAACAGCAGTAATCCAAATCCTTGAACATTGCCCTCAATCATTTCAATCTCTATAAAAAGATTTATCTTCTAACCCGTTTGCACACAGGTGCTCGTGGTTTACTAAGAACTGCAAGAAGAGTAGCAGTGGAGTGTGAATCAGTTCTCCCAGCATCACCAACACACAAAGAACCACTGCCACACAAAAAGAGGAGTTTAGTCTTGTGACTACCTACTCCTTGGAGACTATTCAGACACTCCGTTGAGGGACAACCAGTGCATAGACATGCCTCTTATCAGATTATTTGACCTGTAGCCTTATTTGGTACACAATGCAAGAAGACCTTATGCAAAGGGGGAAGGAGGAAAAAGAACTGCCTTCTTTCCATTGAGCTGGGAGGAAAGTACACTGGTGCCTCGCTTAACGAGCGCACCGTTTAACAACGAATCCGCATAGCGACACATTTTTTGTGATGATTCCAATGGGCGAAAATCGTATTGCGATGATCTAAAAACAGCTGATCGGCGGTTCCAAAATGGCTGCAAGAAGAATAAAATGGCCGCCCGCAGCGTTTTTACACCCTGCCCTCGCTTACTGAGGTGGCGAAAATGGCGGCCGGATGGGGAATCTTCGCTTACCGGTGAGTTTTCGCCCCATAGGAACGCATTAAACAGAGTTTAATGTGTTCCTATGGAGTTTTACATTCCGTATAGCGATGTTTCCGGATAGCGACGTTAATCCTGGAACAGATTAATGTCGCTATGCGAGGCACCACTGTACCTATGAAAGAACACATGGAAATGAAAAGCAAACCACACAGCTAGTAGAAAACTTGTACTATCAAGGGATACAAGAGGTCTCAGCACAGATTTATTTCCTGCATTCTGCTTCATGTTGGTTTGGTGCAGTAGTGGAGAATGTGTGGCCCTCCAGATTATGCTGACAAATCCCGTCATTCCACCCCCAAACCATGCTGGCTGACGCTGCAGGGACATGTAGAACAATATCATTTGATGGACCAAATTTCCTCACCAACAGTCTTGTGGGTGAGCCTTTAAAATTATGAGGTCTCCTTTCTCTTAAAAGTCATCTCATCTCTATTTTGAATTAACTGTGGCTTACTGTTGGCTGCATTCAGATATAACAACAAAAGAGGTACACAAGAATGGACTTGCACAAACTTTACATGCTCCCTCTTCCTCTCCGTGTGCACAGTCATGAGGAGTTCAGAATTCCTTATTAACTGTGGCTTGTTTTATTACCTGAACCCAAAGGGTGGTTAATCATAACTATGGTTTAGTTGAATCAGACTAAATGCATCAGAAAACCAAAATGTTTCCAAACCAGTTTCACATTTTAATGATCCCCAAGAGAAGCAAGACTTTTTTTTTATTGTTCCCTGAAAATGCATCAGAGAAAATACTGGGACCAGTAGGAGAAAGGTAAAGTACACAAGTGCAGGTGAGAAATCCAAACCTAGATAAACTGTAGTTAACCTTAGCTGCAGGAAGCAATAGGCACATGGATACTTCGGATTCTACGCCAGCCAGAATTCCTGAAAACTGCCATGTCGGCCACAGCTAATGGTAATTGTAGTCCAAAATATTTAAAGGGTAGAGAGTCGCCTGCATTTCAATCAGGAAAAGAAGCCAACTTCAAAATGATCCAAGATTGTTTCCCCGAGCCACAATTAGAGGGATGCATTCCTAAACCATACTTTAAGATTAGAACCAAAGTTCTCAGTTTAGACAATTAATTGAAAGTGGAGGCAAGTTTCCAACCCTCTCTTGCATTCATGCCAGAGGAGAAAGGCATGGAAAGAGAGAGGCTACACTTTTCTTTGTAACCACAGGGCATTCTGTCCAAATGTAACTGCAATGCACATGAAGCTTTCAAAACCAATCAAGGAGATTCTGCAAAAAAATAATGGGGAAACAGCCTAGTGAATTTTTTAAATATCTAAAACATCTGATGAGTCTAAATAGTCCTTAGGTCAGCTTACTGGTAGCCGGCCTGTCAAGAAGCCACGAAATATTAAGTACTAAGAAGTTGGAATTCACACATCAGCAAAAAAAGAGAAGGTATTTGACTACTTTGATCTATAAAGAGAACTGCAAGAAACTATTGACTTAGGTCAACGCAGGAGTCTTCATATTTCATTTGAACACCTTCTTAAGAAGTGGATGGCAGGGCCAACCCTTGGCATTACATATCAAGTAGAAGCAGACATCATTAATTAATTAAAAAAAAGCCTTTTGAGGTTCTCAAGTTAAATCCCATAGGTTGAAAACTGTGGCTCCTTTTTCAATGGTTCGGTTCAAACACAGATATGGTAAAAAAAAAGAGCCAGATTTTAAGCAAAGAGCACCTCTTGATAAAATCGAGGGTACAGTTGAGCTGACGGAGGGGAAAATGTGCTTTTTGTATTTGGAAATCAGATGGAATAATTTTACTAAATTTCTAAGCACTAAGGAAAAGAATGTGGTAGGTTATATCTATGTGACATCAATACACAGAAACGAAGAAACAACATTCCTATCAGATTTGCAAGGTTTTCCAGATCAGAAATTAATTATTTTATGGCAAGCACAGGAAGTGAAAGTGGTAAGTGATCTGGAAACAAAGTTTATGGGAATTGGGTATGTTTATTTATTTAGAATATTTTAAACCCATCTTTCTCCTTAAAAAGGACCCAAGGCAGCTTACATAACTGAAAGATAATATTTAAAGCTAAAAACAATGAGTATACAAAAGTGACTTTCATCATTAAAAGACAGTCTTTAAAACTAAAAACAATAAGTATACTGATATTAAAAAGGAACAAAATACCACTGTGAGAAATGGTAAACAAAAGCAATACAAAAAACACAAGTGAAGCAGTAAAGAATAACAATCCTTCTAAAAATGTGCCTCAGCCAGTCACTGAGGGGAAGCTTGCCTGAAGAGAAAGTTTTTTGCCTCTTTGTGGAAGGGCAGCAAAGATGGGGCCAGTCTGGCCTCCTGAGGCAGGGAGTTCCAAAGTTTAGGAGCAGCAACAGAGAAGGCTCTCTCCTGTGCCCCCATCAAACACACGCATGAAGGTGATGGGACCAAGAGAAAGGCCTCTCCTAATGATCTTAACACCTAAGGAGGCTCTTAATGGCCCTTGAGATAACTTTGGCCCAAACTGTTTAGGGCTTTACAGGTTAAAACCAGCACTTTGAAAGATCAGCAGCCAGCGGAGCTGCTGTAACAGAGAGGTTACGTGATCCCTGTAACCAGTCTCAGTCAGCAATCTGGCTGCTAAATTTTGGGCCCGTTGAAGTTTCCTGACACTTTCCTTTGGCAGTCCCACGTAGAGCGCATTACAGTAATCCATCCAGGATGTAACATGTGACAAACCCAGACCTACTGGGATATGTCACACAGTTACACTAAGCTGCTACCAACCATTCCCTTTAAGAAGTCACACAGACCAGGGATGGATTTTTAAACAATAAAAAGAATAAGGTTTATTTAAATACACACAGGGAAAAATAAACAATCAGGTGAATAAAATAAAGTAACGTGGCTTAGTTTCACTCATACAAGCATACAGTTTGGTTCACACAGAACCCTTAACTTAAAGCACAGACCCTGAACCTATCAGTTCTGGCTAACCAACAGACACCTGAACCTATCAGGTTGGTACTCTGACACACAGAAGTACCCTGTCTGACACACAGACTCCCACAACAGCTTCTTCTCCCCAGCTGCTGCTTCGTCACCTCCCAGTGTCTCCCAGTATCTCTCAGTGTCTCTTTTCTCACCACACAGGCATCACATATTTATACAGTACAGCCCCTCCTCCTGATGTCCCGCCTTCCACTCCCCATAGGATGGAACTTTCCCTCCAAACCCATGACAGACAGGTAACATCAGTGCTGTATGTAACACCTCCCCTCTTTATAAGTTGTTTTGTAGGGGGAAAGCTAAGGTGCTTTTCACCAAAAAACAACCTGTATAAAATACACAACAACAGTTATACATACCATATTATACTTCCTTATACTTACATTCTAAGCTAACCATAGCAATTATGCATTTAAACATTTACCATTAACATTACATTAATTTACCTTTATTCTTACAAACCAAATTCAGAAAAACCAGGTACAGTCAACCTTTTGTCATCATTATATACACATAGTCCATGTTCTTTCGCCGTCTTCATTCTTCAGGTCTTCTTGATAAGGCGTCAGCAACACAGTTCACTGACCCTCTGACCACCTTCACTTCAAAGTCATAGTCCTGTAGGTTTAAAGCCCACCTCATAAGTTTGCTATTGTGGGTTTTCATTGTCTTTAACCATTGCAGTGGTGAATGGTCAGTGCACAGAACAAAATGTCTTCCCCAGATGTAAGGCTTGGCCTTCTGGATCGCGTAGACTATGGCCAAACACTCCTTCTCCACGGTTGCCAAATGTCTCTCACCTTTTTGAAGTTTCCTACTCAGGTAGGACACTGGATGCTGGTCACCATTCTCATCCTCCTGGCACAGAACTGCTCCTACCCCGCTGTTAGACGCATCGGTGTAGATGATGAACTCCCGGTCGAAGTCTGGAGCACGCAGGACAGGATAGTTGATTAACGCCTCCTTCAACCTCTGGAACGCCGCCTCACAGTCGCTGGTCCACGGGATGCGGTCATCAGCCTTCTTCCTCGTCAGATCGGTCAGCGGAGCCGCAATCTCGCTAAACCTCGGGATGAACTTTCTGTAGTAGCCCACCAACCCAAGAAATGATTTGACTTTTTTCTTGGTGTTGGGTCTGGGCCAATCACGAACAGCTTCTATTTTGGCCTCCAGGGGTTTTATTACTCCTCCCCCTACCATGTGACCCAAGTATTTTATTTCTGGGCTACCCAGCTGACACTTGCTGGCCTTTACTGTTAGCCCTGCTGCACTTAACCTCTGCAGCACTAACTCCAGGTGTAACAGGTGATCTTCCCAGGTATTACTGAAGATCCCTATGTCGTCAATGTAGGCCACTGTAAAGTCACTGAGCCCTGCCAAGGTCTGGTCCATCAGCCTTTGGAATGTGGCTGGTGCATTTCTGAGACCAAAGCTCAGGACTCGAAACTCATAGAGACCAAAAGGGCTGCAAAAGGCAGTCTTTTCTTGATCCCTGGGATCAATTCTTAATTGCCAATATCCCTTTACCAGGTCCAATGATGAGATGAATCGACAACCCCCTATGGTTTCAATCAGGTTGTCTAGCCTGGGCATTGGGTAGGCATCAGGAGTGGTTACACGGTTTAATTTCCTGTAATCAACACAAAACCTAATGCTCCCATCAGGCTTGTCCACGAGGACTATCGGAGAGGACCAAGGACTAGAAGAGGGGACGATTATGTTCTCCCTCAGCATCTCGTCCAGCTCCTTCCGCACCTTGTCCCTATAGGGTCCCGTTACTCGGTATGGGGATACTGCCTGCGGGGGTGCATCCCCTGTGTGGATCCGATGCATCACTCCCTTCACTATCCCCGGCTTGTTGGAAAACACCTGTTGATATTTACTAAGCAGCATTTTTAATTCTTGCTGCTGGTCTTGGGTGAGTGCAGGACTGATCTTTACCTCCTCTGGGTTGTATTTTACTTCCCCTCTACCCTCCCAGAAGGGTAATTCAGCTTCCTCACTCTCAGCTGCTTTTATCGCGAATAAAACCCTCTGTTCCCCTCTGTAGTAGGGTTTTAGGGCATTCACATGAACCACCCTCCTTGCTTGGTTCTCCTCCTGCTCTATTAGGTAGTTCAGGTCTGACATCTTGGAAATGACCCTATATGGTCCTGCCCATTTGAGCTGCAGTTTATTCTCTCTGCAGGGCCTAAGCCAAAGCACTTCCTCCCCTGGGTCAAAGTGTCTCTCTCTAGCTTTGTGGTCATACCATGTCTTCTGTCTGACCTTCTGAGCTTGCAGGTTTTCTGCTGCCAGCTCTAGATTTCTCCTTAGGTCATTCATCAAGGTGTCTATGTAAGTCACAACGTCTTGTGGGTCATCCTGGGTGACCTGCTCCCAAATTTGTTTGATCCAATCAAGGGGCCCTTTCACCCCTAAGTGTGCAGCAAACATGTCAGAGTGACCCCTTTGTAAGATCATGGGGCGATACTTTTCAGGTACCACCAGCTGACTTCTGATCCCATCTCCCCCTTTTGAGATATTCCTCAGGGTTTCTCTATATAAAATCCCCTTTTTCTCCAGAAATCTCACTGGGGTTTCAGGTGTTAGCTGGGCGTCAGTCACCTGTTCAAAACACTTTTGGAGAGTGGCGTCTGCCTTTTGCTCCTGTCCAAATCTGCTGTCTGTGGTTAAGGTTTCCACCACAGCTTCTGAACTCCCCTCTGCTTCCGTCTCTGGCTCATCATTACCCCCCTGAACTGTCCCTGTGGTGGCTTGTGAGCGTGTAATCACTAGCACCCGTTTCACATGTTCAGCCAGGTCATTTCCCACGAGCACGGCTGCTGGCAGAGTCGATGAAATCGCTAGCCGCCAATCTCCCCTCCAGCCTTGAAAGTTGACAGGTACCTCCGCTACTGGCAGAGAGATTACCTGCCCCTCAATCCCTGCTACCTTCATGCTCTCATTTGGGATTATAAGCTCCCTAGGAATAATATCTGGATGGCACAGGGTTACCTGTGAACAAGTGTCCCGCAGCCCCCTATACTGACGGTCAAGTATTCCCACGTCCACTCCTGCTGTCTCAAACAACTGAGAATCTGTTTTTATCAGCAAGCAGCGCTTTACCTCTATAAGAGGACCATTTTCCTCAGCCTGATCAGCAGAGGTAGCTGTTCCAGACTGAGTAGCCATGGCAACAGGCTCCCTCTGTGACACTGAGCCTTGCTCTTTCTGGACACAGAACACAGCTTTTGGCTTGGTCCCACTAGAATTCTGAGGCACCATTCCTTTTAGCTGCTTTAATTTCTCACACTCTGAGATTAGATGACCCTTTCCCTGACAGAAATAACATTTTCTGGTGTATTTTGATTCTCTCTCATCTTGTTTTGGTTTTCCCTCCAAAATCTGAGGTCTTAGTTTCATGTCTGAGGGCTTCCCTTCACCATGGGCCCCTCCCCCTTGCTGGCTTTTCCCTGGTCCCTGAGAGTACTTGCTGTAGGTTTCTTTGGGTTTACCTACAGATTTCCCCTCACCCAAGGGCTTTCTTATTTGGGAAATAAAATCTGCGATCTCTGCGGCTGCTGCCACAGATTTCGGTTTCCTTTCCCTCACCTGGAATTTCAATTCCCCATGCAGGACTGAATAGAACTGTTCCAGTGCTATCAAGTCTTTAAGCTGCTCATAGGTCTCTGTTCCCTCCTGCGATAGCCATTTCTCAAGCAGCCTCACCAATTGGGCCCCCACTTGGGTAAAAGTCTGTTCTGGTTTTTTTGTGAGGGACCTGAATCTTTGTCTCAGCTGCTCTGCATTTATCCCATGTCTGGCAAACACCAGTTTTTTAAACTCTGCAAAATCTTTCATCAGTTCCTCAGGCATCTCGGCATAAACCTCAGCCAGGCTACCACTGATTAAAGACCGCATGATGGTCATCTTCTCAGTCTCCCTCACTGAGAAGTCCACAAACGCTCTTTCCACTAAGGAAAAGAACACCTCAGGACAATCTCCCTTGTGGTACACAGGGAATTTCTTCAGGTCAGCTTTAGACAGTTGGCCTCCCTCAGAATCCCTATTGTTATTATTGTTCTGGTTCATCAGTTCCAGTTTTCTTAATTCAAACGCCATTTTCTCTCTCTCCAATGCCAATTCAAATTGTCTCTGTCTCTCTCTTTCCCTTTCCTCCATTTCAAATTGCCGCTGTTTCTCTCTTTCCCTTTCTTCTCTTTCCCTTTCCCTTTCCTCCACTTCAAATTGCCTCATCCTCAGTTCATGCTGTTGGGCTATGAGCAATTTTCTAAGTTCTGGGTTCTGCTCTCCTGTGCTGTCACCCTGCACTGAGCCAAATTCATCCTCAGAACCTTGGTCAATCTGGGGGTCTTTCACTTCACTCATGTCTGCTATCTGGCTTCGAGTCAAGGGCATAATCCCCCCTCAGAACAGGCTGCTTTAAAAGTCAAGCCTCAAAATAAAACGACCACTTTTTTCCTTCTGCCTCAGAACCAGCTTTCCCTAGAGATTGCTGCTGTTCTTCAGCACTAAACTTGCAACAGTATCGAGTCAGAGCCTACCCCCCTCTGCTGGGCCTCTCAGCTGGCAAGCTAGCTCGCTGTTGCTACGCAGTTTTGCCTCAGCTTTTTCCCGCCAAAACTAGGCTGCCTCAGAGCACCTTAATCTAAGTCTCCCCAGTTGGCACGTTCTTCTACTAGCGCACCTCCCCGTGAGGTACACCTAGAAGATTACCTACGCGCCTCAGACTGTCCCTGACTAGACCCCCCTTGCTCTGGGCACACTTGCCAAGGCTTTGCTGGACCACTGGACAACTGGACCAGTCGTATCCCACACGCTGGACACCAATCAATGTGACAAACCCAGACCTACTGGGATATGTCACACAGTTACACTAAGCTGCTACCAACCATTCCCTTTAAGAAGTCACACAGACCAGGGATGGATTTTTAAACAATAAAAAGAATAAGGTTTATTTAAATACACACAGGGAAAAATAAACAATCAGGTGAATAAAATAAAGTAACGTGGCTTAGTTTCACTCATACAAGCATACAGTTTGGTTCACACAGAACCCTTAACTTAAAGCACAGACCCTGAACCTATCAGTTCTGGCTAACCAACAGACACCTGAACCTATCAGGTTGGTACTCTGACACACAGAAGTACCCTGTCTGACACACAGACTCCCACAACAGCTTCTTCTCCCCAGCTGCTGCTTCGTCACCTCCCAGTGTCTCCCAGTATCTCTCAGTGTCTCTTTTCTCACCACACAGGCATCACATATTTATACAGTACAGCCCCTCCTCCTGATGTCCCGCCTTCCACTCCCCATAGGATGGAACTTTCCCTCCAAACCCATGACAGACAGGTAACATCAGTGCTGTATGTAACAGTAACTAAGGCATATGTCATCATGGTGAGATCAGATCTCTCAAGAAACAGGCACACATGGTGCACTAGTGTTAATTCATGTTTAATTTATGTTTAGCCTGGAGAGAGAGAAAATAAGTAAGATATCTTCAGGAGAAGACTCGTAAGAAAAGCCAATGATTTTTTTTAAAAGGGTCAAAGCAATAGGAAAAGAGGAAAACTGAATATAAGTTAAGAGTGACTCGTTAAAGGCAATCAGAACCTTTAGTCTGCAAGCCCTGGGGGGTCATTAACAAGAGCTTCTGGAGTTCATTAATTCATAAGATCATTATAGGATGGAAGTGACTCAATCCCAGTAAAGATGATAGTTCAACCCAAACCAATGGATTCAAATTACAAGCAAGGAGATTTCAGCTAAATGTGAAAAAGAAATACCTAATGGTAAGAAGCTGCCCAACAGTAGAATGGACTACCTTGGAAAGAGGTAGATTCTCCTCCACTGGAAGTTTTGAAATAGGGTTGATGCCCATCGGATGGGGACTCTTAAGCTATAGGTTCCTGCATTGGGGGAGGATGATCCCTGGGGTCCCATCCAGCTCTCCAATTCTATCAAGATCATTGATCTGAAAGTAGCATTATTTGGATTCAAATACTGAACCCTGTTCCCAACTTTCAGTTTTTATTTATTTGTTTGTTTTTAGGGAGAAATTGTTTCTTTCAACTCTGCTGTCTAGTGGTTTAGGAACACTAGCCGTCTGGGCTGGCAACGTTCAGCTCTTTTCATTTCCAACTTGGATAACGCAGTTGGCAATTCACAAAATGTCCAGCAGATGGTGATGGCGAACGACCAATCATTCTGGATAGGATAACTTTAAAGCCCTGATTGACCCCTTTTTGACTACTACATTTTAATGAAAAGCTGTGGTCGTGACTTCAGCAAAGACAGCAGCGAAGGCTCTCCACCAGAAGCCAAGAAATGGGTAGAGAACTCCTTCACCCTCATTACCCAAATACAGGCAAGCAACTCAAACAAGCTCCCTCCCTCCCTCAGGCTCTTACAGCAATTCCTGACAATGGACTCCTACCAAATAGAAGTGAGGAGAGCCTCTGTTGCTTTTCGAGGGTATTCAGTGGGGCTAGAGGTTTTAAGGATGAGTTTGACTGTGCCCAAACTTATAGGAGAGAAAGCCCCTGAGCCACAGAGAGACAAGACATAGTGGGGAAGTCAGCTCTCTTTTGGATGTTATGACAGCGGAGGAAATAGTTCACTTTCCTGCCATGGATGGGAAGAGGTGAGTGCAGAATTCTCCTCAGTGTACAGGGTTCAGACTATAAAATCTTTGGGACCAGATGGCAAGCCACGTAAGTTAAGATGCTTGACTGTGTCTCCTTCCTCAAAGCCAGGGTAGCAACTTGGTGTCCCTCCAGATGTTCCGAATTTCTGACTTCCATACATTCTAGCCAGCATGACTTCTGGAAGGAGCCCCATTTAGACTCCTACAAAGTGGGAGTCAGGAGGAACTCTGTTGTCTTTCAACAGTTAAGCTTCAATATTCGGGTAACCACATCCTACAAACCCACATTCTTGCTCTGCAGCAGGAAACTAAATAACTGAGCTATCCAGTAGTTTTGTTCTCCAATGCCTCCAAAGCCCCAGCCAGCATGGCCAATGATTAGGGGGTCTGGAAGTCCAACAATATTGGACTGCCAAAGACTGAGATGCACTGGTCTACACTCTACTAATGGGCAAAGTGGCATGCAGGAGAGCTAAGCATCTGCACAAAAATAGGCTTGATTTTAAATTCAGTTCAGGAAACTACTCTAGTAGCTTCCATATAAACCAGTTCTGGCCTGATTCATGAACAAGCAGCAGCTTGGTTTAATTTTAGTTCTTTATTGCAAAGTTGGTTGTAAACATATTTTATTTTGTATCTGAACACAAGTGACATCTGTTGAAACTTCTTGTCTCTCCCCCCCCCCCCCCGCTTATGTAGCCAGTGCAGGGAATTTGTTTGATAGCAGTGAATATCCCTGGGGAAAAAAGCTTACTCCGTTCTCTATAAGCTTTAATTAAACATCCTCCCTCTAGCTATTAGTTATTCTACACTCAGATCACAGAACAATGAAATACAATAGTAATCCCAACATTTTTCACTGAAATCTCAATCAACATTAATTTTTATCACTAATCCAAGTGCAGATATAGAACAGTTCTTTACACGTACAATTCCATAAGTAGCTGTTCTAGCAGTCTGGGAAATTATTTTATTTCCATGCTGCCTTTCTCATGGCAAAGGGACTTAAGACGGCTCACAAATGGATTTAGAAAGACAAATAAAAATACAATAAATTACAACATTAAAAAATAAACATGTATATTAATCAAAAGACTAGTAATTTAGAAACACTTTAACGTACTTTTCAAAAAAATCACTGTAAAAACAGCTGCACAAAGCATTCCACTGGAACTGCATGCCCCTCCAGATGTTGTTAGAATGTAACCCCCACCCAGAAGTGGTAAGTCCTGAAAAGAACTGCAGTCCAGTGACATTTAAACCATGGGATCCCAGACATGAGGGCCCAGATGTTGTAAGATTGCAACCCCCAGAAGCTTCAGCCAGCACAGCTGCTTCTCCGTGCTTCTGGGAAATATAGTTCAAGAACATCTGAGCCTCCATGTCTAGGAACCACTGATGCAGATTCTGTAGTTCATATGCATAAGGTAAGAATGAAAGCTGCCAGGTTCAAAAACTGAACTTGAATCACTGGAACAGAAGGCTTTTCACTCTCTGTCCCAGAGTCAAGACAGAATACAGAACAGGAGCACTTTAAAAAAATAAACCTACGTGCTGAACCCTATAGACAAGTCTGCATGCATACCGTCATTTTGCATAGGGTTGCAACATTAGAATATACAGAATGGCTTTTGTTTACCTCCCTGGGGAGAAACATCTGGGAGGCAGGCCAGCACGATTGAGATGCCAGAAGGAAAGGTAACCTAATACCTATTCTTGTGAGTTAAAAGAAAAAAAAATCACATTAGGTCTAGATACTGAGTAAACATTCTGCCAGAAAATGTAAGTTCAAAGCACCTCGCTCACTCTTTCTTTGGGACAAGGGAAGCAGAAACCTTCTGGAAAGTTTCCATGGGATCAATATTTATTGGAATGAGGAGAAACCAAATTAAAATTATGCCCTAATGCAATTCTCATTCTTTCCAGGGTTTGCAGAGTTAACATACTGTGGCTTTCAGGTTTGCAAGAACCGTGACATCTGTCCATTCCGAAGCATCTCTGCAGTTGAGGCATCTGACTGTGGAGCCAGAGGTTGGGAGTTCGATTCCCCACTCTGCCTCCTACAAGTACAGCCAGCCTGTGCAGTCTTGGGCAAGCTGCACAGCCCCGGGGAGCCCCCAGAAGAAGGGAATGGCAAACCACTTCTGTGTATTCTCTATCTGGAAAACCCTGAAAAGGGTTGTCAGAAGTCAGATGGTTTATGGCACATTATTACTACTACTGCTGCTGTTCTTGTAGTTGTTGACAAGAGGACTGTGGCAGCGAGCAGCAGCAGATCAAAAGTATTACTACATTACCAAACCGACTCCTGTAGGTTTTAGACCTATTTACAGCAAAAGCCCTCTTTAACCTGCCAAATTATTTCATGCTTCACCAAGAAAGGTTGTCGCCCCTAGCTTATCAGACTTTCCCCATCCTAGTGCAAATGTGTATCAAACCAAACACATAAACTCGACTACTACTTCTTGTTCCATGCACCTCTTCTGCTCCTAGACTACCACACACCAAGTTAGAACACTAGTTCATCAAGCTCAGTACTGTCTACCTTGTTCTCCTCCAACCTGGTGTCCACCACGTATTTTAGGCTACAGTTCCCATCATTCCTAGCCGTCAGCTTAGTCCACTGGCTCGGACTAAGCTCTCCTGTTCTCCAACGTACCAGGAGAGTTGAAGCAGCTGGCTCACACTAAGGGCCAAATTTAAGCATAGCACTGAATATATGAATTGCTGCTGCTTTTTTTTATTAAAAAAAGATGCTGGGGATTGAATGGTGGTTAAACTGGGGATTCAATCGTGGTCTCCAGTGACACCTCCCTACACTTGAGGATGTTTTCCAGTTCCTCCATAGCTGCCCTCCCCAGTTGCAATCTTCTGATTTTTCTGCTATACAGTGGGGTCTTGACTTGAGAACTTAATCCGTATTGGAAGGCGGTTCTCAAGTCAAAAAGTCTGTAGGTCAAGTCTCCATTGACCTACAGTGCATTGAAAACCGATTAATCCCGTAACAGGCCATTTTTGTTCCATTTTGGTTTTTTTCTGGTCTGTAAGTCAAATCTCAGGCTGCAAGTCAAACCTAAATTTTGCGGCCAGAGAAGTCTGTAACTCAAAAAGTCTGTAAGTCAAGGGTCCACTGTAGTCTCAATTTGGTAGGACCACTGAAGCAAAATACAGAAATTTTTTAACAATTTCAATTTCTTGTGAATGTCAAAATTATGCAGTTCTTCTGTAGGCATGATTTTCATATTTGAAATTGCAGAGAACAGGATCAAAGTAGCATTTTCTACACGCCCAGTAACCAATGGCTTCTGTTTCCCAGGAAATGGACCAGTAAGTTCTGGTTTAAAAAAGTCATGCAGAAGGGCACCTTCCGCATGATTCCATCACTTGGATATTATAATTCAAACAGTCTTCATAGTCACAGTCATATCCAGCTGGTTGGGCAGCTCAGTGAGTTAGGTATCTGGCTGCAAAGTTGGGAGTCCAATTCTTTAACATACATCCTAGAAAAGCCAGGCTGTATGACCCTGCACAGTCCCAGGATGCCCCCAGAAGAATGGAATGATCAATCACTTTGAGTACTATCTCCAGAAAACCCTGAAAAGGGTCGCCATTAGTGATAACTGCTTTGATGACATGCTATTTTTAATAACAACAACAACTATTATAATTGTTGTTGTTGTTGTTGTTGTTGTTGTTGTTGTTGTTGTTGTTGTGCATATAGGACTTCCTCTTCGCTGATGATGCAGCCATTGTTGCCCACTCTGCTGAAGACCTCCAACAACTCATGAATCATTTTAGCAAGGCCTACCAGGACTTTGGACTAACAATCAGCCTGAAGAAAACACAAGTCATGGGCCAGGGCGTGGACTCACCTCCCTCTATTACCATCTCCACACAAGAATTGGAAGTTGTTCATGAATATGTGTACCTTGGCTCAACGATCTCTGACACTCTCTCCCTAGATGTCGAGCTGGATAAACGCATTGGCAAAGCAGCTACCATGTTCTCAAGACTCACAAAGAGAGTAGGGCTCAATAAGAAGCTGACAGCATACACCAAGATCCAGGTCTATAGAGCCTGTGTCCTGAGCACACTCCTGTACTGCAGTGAGTCCTGGACCCTTTGTGCACGACAGGAGAGAAAGCTCCATATGCGTTGGCTCTGACACGTTTTTGGTATCACCTGGCAGGACAAAGTTCCAAATAGAGTAGTCCTAGAACGAGCTGGAATGTTTAGCATGTATACATTACTGAAACAGTGACGTCTACATTGGCTCAGGCATGTCGTGAGAATGGCTGATGGTTGGATTCCAAAAGATCTTCTGTATGGAGAATTAGTGCAGGGAAGTCGCCCTAGAGGGAGACCACAGCTGCGATACAAGGATATCTTATCTGCAAGCGGGATCTGAAGGCTTTCGGAATGGACCTCAACAGATGGAGAACCTTGAAATCTGAGCATTCAGTCTGGAGGCAGGCGGTGCATCACGGCCTCTCCCAATTTGAAGAAACTCAGCAGGCCGAGGCAAAGAGGCAGTCCCGAAATCAGCCAAATCAGGGAGCTGGACAGGGGACAGATTGCATTTGTCTTCAATGTGGAAGGGATTGTCACTCTCGAATTGGCCTCCTCAGCCACACTAGATGCTGTTCCAAGTCCTCCATACCGAGCACGTTACCATAGTCTCTTGAGACTGAAGGATGCCTAATCGTTGCTGTGTTGTTGTTCTTGTTCTTGTTCTTGTTGTCATATCCATCAGAAGTGTCTACAGCTAACTGTATTAATCTCTGTCCACAAACCTGTTCTATCAATTTCCATCTCCATCAGGAGTAGGTCTTCAATAAATCTAACAGGCCTTGATTGCCCATTTAAGAAAACACCCCCCCCCTTGAAAACAGCACTTTTTATTACAAAAAAGGGACCCCTTGCAATGATATATTGTTGCTGGGGAAAATCCATTTTCCCACTAGCTCTGTGAGGACTGCAGCCAAACTGGGGAGGGGAAGGGACCAAGGTCTGACTGAGGGGGCAGATGACATCCTTGCCTCTGCTAATCAAAACAATCCCTGCACTTCGATCCTGGCTCCCGTATACCAGATGGGACTATGATACTAATAGGCAGCTGATAAAGATCAGTTAGAGTGCAATGCATAATGCTATTTTTTTTAAAAAACCTTTCTGGAAAGACTTAGAAAAAGGAGCAATGTTACACTTTCCGAACTGAGTTTCTCATCTTAAACAAACCACTTGATTCTCCTGGGCAAGTCTGTTACATAATAAACTTTGCTGTTCCGTTTGGTCTATTTGTCACCTCCAGAGTGATTATGTAAATATACACCAGGAAGGGAGCCAGCTATGGGATCAATAAAGCATTCATCCACTGCTCTGTCATATACCAAGACTGCACACATTTTCAGGGCAGAAGCTCACTGTTATCTCTAATATTGCCGTGTTCACTTGCACACTTCCAAAGTGTTAAAGCTCTCTGTACTCTAATAATACGCACAAGTATTTTGGAACCCCTGATCAACTTTTTAGTGACACTGTTTATAACCGTATTTTAAAATCATTTCTCAAAAAGTCTAAAGAAGGGGAGAGGAATGTGCAGGCTTGGAACTTCCTGGCCTCCCATTTTGTGGCCACTGAATGTCCTCCCTGCTTTTGGGAGAAAAAAATCTGCAAAAAATGCCTTTTCCTGCTTCCGGCAATATTAGATTTGATGGGAGGGGGCTTTTTTTTTCTCACTTGAGGAGCTGATATGGTTCGCAGTGGGCCCTGGAGGTGTAAAACTAGCTTGCCAAAACTCCAACGCTGCCTGTTTTAAGCGCTATCAAGCTAGATCCACCTTACATAGATCTAACAGTGGTTCCAAAATAAGCAACATGTTTTATGGAATGGTATTACAATTTCTACATACACCCACAGATTTACATGGCTGAGTCATAATTTGAATCCAGGTCTCCTTAGCCCAAGCCTGTCACTATTATCAACTACGCTATACCAGGAAGTAGATAAGGTAAAGTTGCCTATTCTCAGCCGAAAGCCACAGACTGCTAAAAGTCTGAAAATCCAGAATTCAACCATCCCAGTTAACAATCGCATTCTGCCTCAAGCAGGGAAAAACCCCTTAAACTCCCATTTACATATGATGCTGGGACCATGCCGGTTCAGAGACTCTGGGGGTCAGAATCTTACCTTTAGTAAGGTTGACACTGCAGCACCCTTTCCTAACCAAACAGTTCTACTGGGAACAACTCTGATGGTGTCAGCAGCTACATCATTCTTTGGTACCGGTAGGACCTAAATACACTGGACTCTCTTAGTAAGAGTTTTTTTATAACATTTGCCTGATTCCCAAGGCATTTGCTAATTTTTAACCTAGAGATTTAAATGCCATCCCTCCCTGGCCCCTAACGAACACGCATTTCCTTCCAGATTATTAATGGAAACCAAGCAGGTCCACATGAAATAAGATACAAAGCACATGTAAAAATGGGTATGCTGTTTTATATGTTTCAATAGCTGCTGAGGGTGTTGATCATGATTAGAACTGGAGATGGGCACAAACCCACTGGCTATATGCAGCCCCAAGGCACTCAAATGCAGGCCCCCAGAATCCCTGCCCTTACAATTAAAAGGGGAAAATATTTAAAAAAAAGCTATTTTGTACCCTCAAGGGGCTGTGGGGGGTAAAGGTTTGAAGTCCCCATGCCATGAAAGGCCATGTTTTTTTTTAAAACAACAACACTAACCACTAGAGGGTGCAAGGGGGCTTTTAAAAAATCCCCTCCCCATTTTTTGTAAGAAATTTTGAAGCAAGTATGTATATTCAAAAGCGGGCACAGGCCTACAAGATGCATGGACTGATTTACACAGAGAGGTTTACAGCTGATGCACACAGAACACAACTGTCTCCTTGAAGGTGTTGGACTGCAACTTCTCATGAGTGGTTGGGGAACATGCTGGTCAGAGATGATGCAGCTCTTTAACATGTCCGGAGGAGATCAGCTTTGAGAACGCCTTTTAAAGAAACTCTCGTTCCCTCCTAAGAGACAACGGCAAAGCATTCAGTTCCTTTCGTCGTCGTTTAGTCGTGTCCAACTCTTCGTGACCCCATGGACCAGAGCACGCCAGGCCCTCCTATCTTGCACTGCTTATAAGCCGTGGGACAATATACAGCCTTGTCGTACTCCTTTCCCAATTTTGAACCAATCAGTTGTTCCATATCCAGTTCTAACTGTTGCTTCCTGTCCCACATATAGGTTTCTCAGGAGATAGACAAGGTGGTCAGGCACTCCCATTTCTTTAAGGACTCGCCATAGTTTGCTATGGTCCACACAGTCAAAGGCTTTTGCATAGTCAATGAAGCAGAAAAATACAACAGAAGAAGCCCTATTAGAGCCCTCATAATGCTACTTAAAGCAATTTCAGTTCAGTTACTCAGAGAACACCATCATTCCATTTCATTTTCACAACAGAAACTAGCAAAAGCAGCAAAACGGAACCAGAACAAGCAAGAAGCGAAGACTATGCCTCCATAAATAAGACCAGAAGGCTGAGCTTTTCAATTTCATAGTAAGCTATAAATTGCCCAGAAGCCTCTTACCCTAGATACGGCTGCTTCCTCCCATCCCATCTGTTCACAATTAAAAAGCCTTTTGTTTTCTGATGTGACATGAGGCAGTAAACTATTTTTCAACTGCCCAGGAAATCAATGCTTGCTGTAGCTATACAGTTAATGCTGAAAACCTTATGTTGCTACCTAAAGTAAAGAAAAGGCAGGACAAACTGGAGTGACATTAATATACTCCTATTTATGACGTTCCAGGTATGGATTCAAACAGGCAGAGTTATCTTCCACTGTATCATTCATGAAACTAAAACAATGGCATCAAGCTACTTGTGAAAATACAACTGTGACTGAAGGTGCCCAGTAATAAAACAGGAGTAGGTGGGTGTGCAACCGATGTACAAAGGGAGTGTGCCAAAAGTGAATGTTCTTTGGTCTATAATCCCCCTCATCCATTCCCTCATCCACCATTCCCCGCTAATCTAACACAGTCTTTTCTCCAGCAACTTTCCCTTCAGTTGGGTCCATCACTGGATCACCAAAGGGACACTAATCTGGAGGGGATTAACGATCGGGGAAAGTCCCTTCCTTCCACTAGTTTATCTTGAGCATTGCATTTCATCTACATCGTTACTATGACTGGTTCTAGTTGGGTTCAACTTCTTGACTAGTGCCTGAAAGTAGTATTTTTAAACCCGGCAACAAAAAAGTCTGGTTAAAGTCCAGTTCAATCCTCAATTTATATCGCTGCAAAGCATACTACGGAAGAGTAAAAGATAATGGTGCAGAAGGAAAAAGTGATAAGATTAACATTCCCAAGTTCCTTATAAAGGTAAGGGGTTCAAAATAAAGAGATCACATCACCATCATGTTCAGAGAAAGTTATTTTTTCAGATTAGGATGCCCAAATTGGCCACTGGGAATTGCATTCCAAAAACACCAGTCTCTGTCTGGGAAAGCCAAATCTTCTACCCAAACTTTCTACAGCTCAGAGGCAACACTCCCCACCCCCCATAAAACCACTTTTGAAAAGGATTCCTGTTTGTTATATACTGTATCATACTACCTTATGCATCTGCTTATTCTGGACAAACTCTACTAAGAAGCTGTGACGCAGTACCACTGACGCCTCCTAACTACAGTGCTGCAGATATATAAACCAACATTTCATCACAAATAGGTAAGTGCACAAAAGGGACGTGGTGGTGCTGTGGGCTAAACCGCAGAAGCCTGTGTTGCAGGGTCAGAAGACCAAGCAGTCGTAAGATCGAATCCACGTGATGGAGTGAGCTCCCATCGCTGGTCCCAGCTCCCGCCAACCTAGTGGTTTGAAAGCATGCAAATGCAAGTAGATCAATAGGGACCACCTCGGTGGGAAGGTAACAGCGTTCCGTGTCTAAGTTGCACTGGTCATGTGACCACGGAAGATTGTCTTCGGACAAAAACGCTGGCTCTATGGCTTGGAAACGGGGATGAGCACCACCCACTAGAGTCGAACACGACTGGACAAAAATTGTCAAGAGGAACCTTTACCTTTACCTAGGTAAGTGCACAAACGTTCTCTAAATTGCATCAGGGCTAGAGCTGAATCACATTTTAAGGTGGCCTGGGAGCTTCCGGCACTTACAACAAAGTTCCATCATTCAAAGATGGAAGAAGAAACATTCAGCATGGCTACTTCCAGAGAATTCTGTAGAAAATGCAAATCTTAACACAGAGGAAAGAAGGACCTTCCAGTATTCCTCATGACTGATGAAGCTGGGTGGGGCTAACAGACATTGCTATCCAAGAACATCTTGGTATAAAGTGTCTGTGCCTGATTAAAAACTGGAGACAAAACCCATCAATAATTTAAGGTAAAGCAGAAAAAATGTTTGGAAATGGCTTGGGCATGGCATAGAATAGCAGTGATCCAAAATGGAATTTAATTCATGCAATGGTAAGAAATTCTACCCCACAATGTTAAATGTTTATTCCGAATGGATGGGTTGAGAGGGAAGGACAAAGATTGTTTCCCCTTCAGTTTAACTAACTACTTACGCAGTCTTGCCTTCGCTGTCATGCTTGGTGGCGCTGGCTCCCTTTTTCCCCAACAGCGATGTGACTTTCTCCACATCCCCGTTCTCCACAGCTTGCAGCAGGCGGTCGTCATTCTTGTTCCACTCATTGGCCTGCAGTGGAAGAAAAAGAGATGCTCAGGGGAAAAAGCATCACTGAGCACATTTGTTTTCTGGAAACAGTGCATACCTTTCCAGATTATTAAGAAAGATGTCCCCGCCTCCCCGTAACTGTTCCAAGAGTGACCTCAGAACATCCAGCTCACACTAGACCTTGCATGAATAGAATAACTTCATGTCACAAAGTCTTCAAGTCTCTCACATCCCTTTCCCCTTCGCTACAATATTTCATCCTCATTACAAGTGGGTCTTGCACTAATTTTGGGTGATCTGTCCTACTTTTTTCTTGCATTGTCCCCCATCCCACCCTGCAATCATCTTTCTTTTTATTTTCCCAGAATCTTCTCACGAAGCCTCCCTTCAACATAGTAGACCCTTCAGTTATCATAGAATCATACAATAATGAAGTTGGAAGGGGCCCATGAGGCCATCAAGTCCAACCCCCTGCTTGATGCTGGAATACAGGCCACAGGATATCTGCCAGGTGGTTATCTAAGTTTTTTTTTTTCAATGCCTACAGTGTTGGAGCACTCACCACCTCTCAAGGAAACTGGTTCCACTGTCTTACTGCTCTAACAGTTAGGAAGTTTTTCCTGATATTCAATCAAATTATGCTGAATTACAATTCCCACCATCAACAATCAACCAAGATGGCCAAAACAGCTGTAGATGGTGAGATCCTTAGTTTATCCATTCTTGGGATGCGGGAGTGCTGTGGTAGATAAGGCTGCTCTTGGGTATATTTCTGCCACCTTTGTTCCTTCTCAGAACCCATAGAGGCACATGCAGGATTTCCTAGACATTGGCGAAGCCAAACATTAACAAATCCCTATCTTCTACTTTCCAGTGAGGCTGCTGCATCTGAGAAGGGGAAATGACTCATAAAACTTTCCGCCTTGATGTATTTTCAAGCCACTAAAGTACAGTATTACTGGTTGGATAGGTCAGAACCTTAGGTGCCTGGCTGTGGAGCTAGAGGTTGGGAGTTCAATTCCCCACTCCATCTCCTGTGATGAGAGTGAGCCTGTGTGGCAATATAAAACGGCTCTCCTCTCCATGTTACGTTCATAACAACCCTCTGAAATAGGCCAGGCTTAGAACTGACTGGACTAAATAAGCTTTGTTTATTATTTATTTATTTAAAATATTTGTACCTCATTTTTCTCCGTAAAAGGACCCAGAGGGACTAGGACATGGATTTTCAAGTTACACTTTGTCACTCCAGGCACTACACCATACTGATTCTTCTTAGAATTTGCATTTGCACAGTATCTTCTGTGCTGTAGCTCCCTATTAGCAGGATACGGCAATTCAAGAAACTTGCCTGAATTCCGCCCACCCCACCCCCATTTTCTGCCCTGCCCAGAAGAGTTCACATGCATTCTGGCCCATAACGTCCTGCCCCATCTGGAAAACATAAATGGTGGGGATGCGTTTGCTTAAAGATTATCTTCATTCCACCAAAAACAAACAGAAAGCTCCATCGAAACTCAGATTGAAAGAAAGAAAGAAAGAAAGAAAGAAAGAAAGAAAGAAAGAAAGAAAGAAAGAAAGAAAGAAAGAAAGAAAGAAAGAAAGAAAGAAAGAAAGAAGGAAGGAAGGAAGGGGAGGAAGGAAGAAAGGAAGGAAACAAACCTTCGGTATCCTCATTCCAGTCCTGTTGCTGTTGTAAACAGAAGGTAAAGCAACTCTCTGCTGTGCACAGAATTTATAAATATTTACACAGCGCTATTCTCTCCATCATAATACCAAGGGAGACAATGTTGCTGGAGACCCAGGGCTAACCTTCCCACAGAAGGGAGTTCCCTAATGAAAGGCACACTCAGCTGCAGATGTAAGCCAAGCCCGCATTCTGGCTGAAGAATCCAAGCTGCTAATTTAAAATGAAACAAGCAACCTAAGTGCAGCTGCAGAGGCTCAATTTGACTTTGCGCTCCAGCTGCAGGTCCCACAAAAGCAAACCATGCTCTGTGGACACTGGGTGCAACTTAAAGAGCTGTTTGGTCCAACCCCATGACTTTACTCCCATGCAAATCAAGACATGGACCAAAGTATTGTCCCTACAAGCCTTAGCCTCTTTCTCAAAATGTGTTAAAAATTAGTGCTGCCAAACAGGACACTGAAATTATCACCTGGTATCCTGTCTCTTCTTTATTACCCGAGGTCCACATTTCCATCTGTTCTTTGTCTCACTGCCCTGTGTACAGCCCGGAGAAGTTACATTTTACAGTGTAACTCCTAGAATCTCGCAGCCAGCATGCTAACTGAGCCATAAACTGCCACCAGACTTACGAATGCTGATTCTTGTGTTCAAAGAGAAGCAGAGGTCTGTTTCTTATTTCATGACCATCCCTACTGAGGTGATATATTTATTAATCCAAGCAACAACAAAAGAGCCTAAATTGACAGAATCTCGTAGGGATGTTCTGCCTCTGATCTGTCCAATACTATTTGATTCTGATGCCAAGAAATTGATCTCTCCCAAAACCCTTTGAACGCCCCCATTCCTTTACTTTAAGGGACAGGAAAACTTTAGGCTTTCTGGATCTATCCTGCACCCCTCATGACTCCTGGAGTCTGGTGCAAAAGACGAGCAATCAGAATTACAAGATCCTGAGCTTAGGAGTTAGTTCTCAGAACAAGAAATGAAAAGTGAGTTTGTAAGTCTTTTTACATGAAAACTCCCAAGTCTTCTACTTGTCCAGCTCCATTATTTGGGATGAAGAGAGAAATCTTTGATGCTTGTGGTCACCCTGTACTCTTTATTTCAGGCATCCTCCCACTTGGCTCCAGAGCTGTGGAATTCTCTCCCTCAGCACCTTTTTATGGAACCAGAGTTGGATATATTTAGATGAAAACCTACCTCTTCTACCTGGAGCCACAGGTATCAGGTGTAGAGAGATGTTAGCTACCAGTGTATTTATTTGATCTTTTTAACTGTTTTGTTAGCAGTTGATTAATTTTTGATCATCACTTATTCTGAGGAGTTTATGTTGATGTACAGGTACATATATATCCATTTAACAGCAACCTTAAGATTATATGTAGATGAGTTAATGAAATAAATACTATTAATTTTTATTTCTATCACACTCTACATTGGAGCGCTTTCCAATTGGAATGCACTCTGGTGTAGAGTGCAAGAGAGATAAAAATGAGTATTATTTATTTCACTAACTCATCTATTTGCCAAACAATAGCTTCATTCACCACATGGCGGCCATTTGGCCCTCAAACTCAATTGTGACAACAGCAGCCAAATCCTAACTGCCAAAATAGAAAGCCAAGAGCCTTTTCCAAGAAAACATGTTACAAGCCCATGAGCCCTGGTTGCTGTTATGCTTAAACTGGGAATTAGAAATTCTTGATGATCTACTATAAATCACCCATAGATTTAGATGCATTTTTTTCCTTGTGAGAAACATTTATCTAGCATTACTTATTTTGGAGACAGCATGGAACAGAGAGAGAGAGAGAGAGATAGAATCCATTCCCCTGTAACTTTGACCTTCCTTAATGTCTAATGCAAAGGTTGTTGCTTCAGTGAAAGCTCAACAAGCTTGCAAACTGTTTACATGTACATGCTCCTTTTTCATCAGGTTCCCATTCCAGCACTCTACAGTTTACATTTGAAGCCTTTCACCTGACTTTTTCCTATGATTCTTGCATACTTATGCATCTACACATGAAGAATATTTGCAATTAAACTTTAGAGTACTGCCTGAACATTTATGTTTCTGGTCTGCCTGGTTGTATGGTGAAACCATGGACCACTGCACATTGGTGTTCCTCTTCTTCAGAGGCAGGCAACTTTAGCAGGTCTAAGAACCAATTTTGACACACACCCAAGACTTACTGTGGGCTCTGCCCAAATTGCGGGGAGTTTGTTTCTTTTGTCAGAACTGGCATTCTCTTCTGATTTGGGCAGAGGAGGAGGGACACAGAAGTACTGCCCTTCAACTAAAGGGAGAGTGGTCAAAATATACCTCCCTAGCAGGAAAGCCTGTTACCCCAGCACCATCACTGAAAACCTTTTTCAATTTCTTCCCCTCAAATGTTGCTTAAGAGGTTCCATCATTATCCTAGATGTAGAAAGCAATTCTCAGCAGCAAGGGTGAGGATATGTTCAAAACCAGAAGTCATTTTTGGCTTTGAACAAAAGCCTCTCCCAGGTGATAACAGTTTAGAGGTAGCCAAAAACATGGTGAAATTGCTCCCGGGAACAAATGAGAACCAAAAGGTTTTTTTGAAGATGTAAGAAAACATTGTTAAGAAAAACGTATCCTTTCGGGGGGGGCAAGAGCCGTTCCCCAAGGTCTTGTTTCCAACACTTGCTGCCTCCTGTGGCCCTGGAATTTGCCCACCCTGCAGTAAAACAGGGGTCCCCCTTAGCAGTGTAGCAATAAATTTGGAACTGCTGGTCCTCATCATGACATTCTCCTTGAATTAAAGGGCTAGCTAAGGAGAGTGCAAAATTTCTAGGAGCTGCACTAATGCATCTCAACACATGTGAAACAGTTCTTTTGTAAAGCTAATGGTTCTTTAATGACCTGGTCCAAACAAAACATCCTCAAATACTTTGCACCCTAGCAGGTTTAGAACTGCAGTCCCCAACCTTTTTGGGACCGCATGCCGTTTGGGGGCTGCGGGCTCTGTGCGCAGACCAGTTGGGAGGCGGGGGCACCCCCGTGCTCACGGGTGGGCATGTCATAAACAAAGTTTTCTTTGGCTGCCTCCTGTGGTTCTTTCAGACAGTGGGGTGGATAGACGCTTAAATGAGAGAAAAGGGAGATATCATGGGGGCACCCTGACTGCACCAGATGCACTAGGAGAGGCTATGGCGCAAACTGGTGTTGCAATGGGTTTCATGGCAGCTGCAGAAAGGACTTGCATTTGGGGGAAACAGCACACTGTATTTTTAACAGGCATCTCCCTCTTAATTGTGAGAGAGTCTGGTTCAGCCAGTCTAAGGCCAGCTTGGCTAATTAGGACTGTGCCCTAAGTCAGGAGGAGAGAGAAAAAAAAGATTTGTTTTAGTGCTAACATTTTCTGAATTTGGACCAGGGTTCTGTGACATAAATAGTGTTCTGAATGGCAATTAGTTCTCCAACATCTTCTAATATTCCATTCTTGACTCTTGACCTAAAAAGGAATAGACAAAATAGCTCAATGTCATTAACTAAGTTAGTTAATGGATGCTCATTTGGAGATACTACTTATCATTTATGAGCTTATAAGAAAAACAAAAACAAAACAGCCCAACAGCAGCCCATGCAGAAGTATTTATGATCCACAGGACAAGACTTTTACTTCACTCTTGCAAGCAGCCTAGTTGGGCTTAAGAGTGTGAGAGACATTTAAATAACTATTGACATGCCACTGAGGACATAATGAAGTGTCACATGACCTCTGAGGTCACATGATTGGTGGAGCAACAGTGCTTTAAGTTCATGACAGTTGGTCTTTGCCCACTTGCTGCTTTCCTGCCTCAACAGCCATTGGGAACAGAGTGAGTTAGAGAGTTGTATTCTTGAGGGCTTTCATGGCCGGGTCTGATGGTTGTTGTGGATTTTTTGGGCTCTTTGGCCATGGTCTGAAGGTTGTTCTTCCTGACATTTCGCCAGTCTCTGTGGTCGGCATCTTCAGAAGACTGGAATAGGAACTCTGTCCATGCTCTGTTGCTGTTTGTTGGATAGTTGAGTATTTATAGTCATGGGAACAGCTTTTGTCCTTTTTTCGAGATAGGGTGATCAGCATGTTTTTGTTGTAGATGTATTGTTGTGATAAGAGGGGGGAGAGATTATCTGTCACTGTGGTTGATGGGTGTCTTTAGCTGGTCTTTTTTGTGCAATGATCCCTGGTCCTTGTGGCTGGGTACAGTTTGCTGACCTTTTGCAAGCTGTATTTTTTCAGTCCTGGGAGGCAGGCATTGTTAAGTTTTAGACTGTCTAATTTTTTGTTGAAGCTCTGCTGATGTTTATGGATTTCAATGGCCTCCCTGTACAGTCTAACATAATCATTGCTGGTGTTGTCCAGTACTTCAGTACAGTATTTTGAAATAGAATTTGATGTCCAGCTTGTTTTAGGGCATGTTCAGCTACTGCTGATTTTTCCGGTTCTTTTAGTCTGCAGTGTCTCTCATGTTCTTTGATTCTGGTGTGAATGCTGCGTTTTGTGGTTCCAATATATACCTGTCCACAACTGCAAGATATCCAGTACACTCCTGCAGTGGTGAGGGGATGCCTTTTGTCCTTTGCTGACTGTAACATTTGTTGTATTTTTGTGGTGGGCTTGAATACTGTTTGTAGGTTGTGTTTTTTCAAAAGTTTCTCCATGCGGTCCGTGACCCCTTTGATGTACAGTATGGAAGAAATACTTTATTTGTGGGTGGCTGTTTTTCCTCTTCAGTTTGCTGTTGTTTTCTTAGTTTGATGGCTCTTTTGATTTCATTCTTGGAATAGCCATTCACTTGTGGGGCCCAATTCAGATGGTTGAGTTTGGTACTGAGAACTTGAGCTGCACAGTTCCGATTTGCATGGTCTACCAGTGTTTTGAGCTGGAGAGACCTTGGCTTTTCAAAATTTACCTTTCATTCGGGCTTAACCATGGACTTGCTCAGCCATTCAGGTTCATAGTTTGTAGAGATGTACTCTGTATCAACGGACAGGATTGCTTCCTGTTTTGTCTATAGCTCTGGAAACTACATTAAGGTGTTGCCTGGGTAGTATGGGTTTAAGATGTTGAGTTCTGGCAGGGCAGTTGATGTGGTACTTTTGAGCAGTTGCTGTTATTTTTAATGGAGATAAATGGATGTGTCAGGGGGCAGCCAGATGTAAGCTGGATTTCAATAATAGACTTCCCACCCAGATGGGAAAGAGTAGCATTTGTGGGGATCCTTTTCTGGGTACCCCCTTTCTGATGGAGCCATGAGTGTAGTTGTTGGAAATGAAGCAGAAATGTTTCATTTCTGAAACATTTGCCCACTCTGCATGATTAATCTGTGTATTTCATCCCTAGCATCCATTAGATTGTATTTGGTTAATCTCCTTCCTTAGTAACTATAATTAGAAAAAAAGTTTTTGTCTATGTTGTTCAGAAATGAACAACAGACATCTTTACATATTGTTTCCAAGTCTGAATGGTTCCAAAGATTATTGTGTCTGAAATATTTACCCATTTAATGTGTTAATATGCCAGGATCTATTGACTTGTTCAGCTTAATAGTTCGCTTTCTGGGTTGATTTCACTTGTATTTATTTTCATATTCATTGTGTTAATTACTTGCTCAAAATTTAAAGAGATAGTGGTTTATAAATGTTAATACGTATCACGTAACTATCTCCAGAGTTTCTTGGAGACATCCAAGATCCAAGCATTGGCATCAGCTCGATTTGATCCTCACTAGACGTTCTAGCCTTCCTAGTATTACGATCACATGCAGTTACCAGAGTGCTGATTGCGATATTGATCACTCCCTGGTGTGTAGTAGAGTAAAACTGTGAACAAAAAGATTATATCACACGAAAAAGGAAGATCAGTATTGACATCAGCAAGACTCACAATCAAAGAAAAATGGAGGAATTTGCCCAAGCGCTTGAGGAAACCCTTCCAGGCCCGGCTGATGCAAACGCACTTGAATGATGGGAACATTTCAAGAACGCTGTGTATAACACCGCCTTGTCCACATTTGGCAAGAAGACCAAAAAGGTGGCTGATTGGTTCGAAGCCCATTTGGAGGAGTTGATGCCAGGCATAGAGGATAAGAGGAGAGCTCTAGCAGCATACAAAGCCTGTCCTAGCGAGTATAACTTGCAAGCTCTTCGAGTTGCTCGTAGCCAAGTCCAACAGGCTGCCAGGAGATGTTCCAATGATTATTGGCTTCAGCTCTGCTCTCAGATACAGATAGCAGTGGACACAGGTAATATCAAAGGAACGTATGATGGTATCAAGCAGGCTTTAGGTCCAATAGAGATGAAATCTGCTCCCTTGAAGTCTGCTACAGGCGTGATCATCCAGGACTGAGCACAGCAGATGGACCGCTGGGTGCAGCACTACTCTGAGCTATATTCCAGAGAGAATGTAGTAACTGAATAAGCATTAAATAGCATCGAGTGCCTGCCTGTCTTGGAAGAGCTGGACAGCCAACCAACCTTAGCAGAAATAAAAGCGGCCTTGGATTCCCTTGCCTCCAGCAAGGCACCTGGAAAGGATAACATCCCTGTTGAAGTGCTGAAGTGCTGTAAACAGACCATCACTACCGAACTGTATGAAGTCTTTCGTCTTTGCTGGAGGGAAGGTGGAGTACCACAGGACATGACAGACGCAAACATTGTCACATTGTACAAGAACAAAGGAGACAGGGGTGACTGCGATAACTACCGTGGCATCTCTCTTCTTAGCGTTGTAGGGAATCTGCATGCCTGTGTTGTGCTGAAGAGGTGCTTGCAGGCAGAGTCTATCCAGAATCACAGTGTGGATTTCGAGCTAATAGATCCACCATCGACATGGTATTCTCCCTCAGACAGTTGCAGGAGAAATGTAGAGAACAGCCACTTTGTGGCCTTCATAGATCTCACAAAGGCCTTTGATTTAGTTAGCAGGGATGACCTTTTTAAAATACTTCCCAAGATTGGATGTCCACCTTGACTCCTTAACATCATCAGGTCCTTTCATGAGGGAATGAAGAGCACCGTAGTTTTGATGGCTCAACATCAGATCCCTTTGACATCCGAAATGGAGTGAAACAGGGTTGTGTCCTTGCACCAGCCCTTTTCAGGATCTTTTTTGCTGTCATACTGAAGCACACATTTGGAACTGCAACAGAAGGTGTCTATCTCCAGACTAGATCAGACGGAAAGCTCTTTCATCTCTCTAGATTGAGAGCGAGAACCAAAGTCCAACTGAAATATATATATGGGATCTCCTCTTCGCAGATGATGCAGCCATTGTTGCCCACTCTGCTGAAGACCTCCAACAACTCATGAATCGTTTTAGCAAGGCCTGCCAAGACTTTGGATTAACAATCAGCCCGAGGAAAACACAAGTCATGGGCCAGGGAGTGGACTCACCTCCCTCCATTACCATCTGCACACAAGGATTGGAGGTTGTTCATGACTTTGTGTACCTTGGCTCAACGATCTCTGACACACTCTCTCTAGATGTCGAGCTGGATAAACGCAATGGCAAAGTAGCTACCATGCTCTCTAGAGTCACAAAGAGAGTATGGCTAAATAAGAAGCTGACAACATATACCAAGATCCAGGTCTATAGAGCCTGTGTCCTGAGCACATTCCTGTACTGCAGTGAGTCCTGGACCCTTTGTGCACGGCAGGAGAGGAAACTGAACACCTTCCATATGCGTGGCGCCGACGCATTTTTGGTATCACCTGGCACGACAAAGTTCCAAACAGAGTAGTCCTAGAATGAGCTGGAAATGTTTAGCATACATAAATTACTGAAACAGTGCCATCTATGTTGGCTTGGGCATGTCGTGAGAATGGCTGATGGTTGGATTCCAAAAGATCTCCTGTATTATTTATTTATTTATTTATTCAATTTATATGCCGCCCAAACTACCCAGAGGTCTCTGGGCGGCTTACAATAATTAAAATTCAATATAGCAAAAGATAAAATAATTAAAATACAATTAAAATACAATTAAAATTGCCATCAGACCCACAGCTAATATAATTTCAATTAAAAGCCTTCTGGAACAGGAAGGTTTTGACCTGGCGCCGAAATGTCATCAATGTCGGCGCCAGACGAATCTCAGTCGGGAGGGCATTCCATAGTCTGGGGGCAGCTGCCGAAAAGGCCCTTTGTCTACAAGCCGTCCCTCTTACCTCCTTAAGGGACGGCTCTTTCAAAAGGGCCCCCTGGCTAGATCTTAACTGCCGGGTAGGTTCATATGGAAGGAGGCGGTCCTTCAGGTATCCAGGGCCCAAGCCGTTTAGGGCTTTATATGTCAAAACAAGCACTTTGAATTGGGCCCGGGCAGCAACTGGTAGCCAATGTAACTTATACAGAATCGGCTTGATATGTTCCGTGGCAGCTGCACCACTCACCAGCCGCGCAGCTCGATTCTGGACCAGTTGCAATCGCCGGACCGTCTTCAAAGGCAGCCCCACGTAAAGCGCATTGCAGTAATCTATGCGGGATGTTACCAGTGCATGTGTGACTGTCATGAGACTCCGCTCGTCCAGGTAGGGCCGTAGCTGGTATAATTTCCGCAGCTGAAGGAAGGCGCCCCTGGCCACCGAGTCCACCTGGGCTTCCAGAGTTAGACTGGGGTCCAGGAGCACCCCCAAGCTGCGGACCCTGTCCCTTAGGGGGAGTGTAACCCCATTCAGGGCGGGGAAATGGCCCTCCAGCCTGTCCGGCGAAGCACCCACTAACAGCACTTCCGTCTTGTCTGGATTGAGTTTCAATTTATTAACCCTCATCCAGTCCATTATCAGGTCCAGACACGAGTTCAGCACAGAAACTGCCTCACCTGGATTGGTGGAAAACGAGAGGTAGAGCTGAGTATCGTCAGCATATTGCTGACTCCTCAGCCCAAACCTCCTGATGACCTCTCCCAGCGGTTTCATGTAGATGTTGAACAGCATGGGGGACAGTATTGAGCCCTGAGGAACCCCATGACATAACTGCCATGGGGCAGAGCAACTGTCCCCCAGCACCACCCTCTGGACACGGTCAGCCAGGAAGGAGCGGAACCACTGTAAAACAGTGCCCCCAACTCCCAACCCAGCCAGCCTATCCAGAAGGACACCATGGTCGATGGTGTCGAAAGCCGCTGAGAGGTCCAGGAGTATCAACAGGGTCACACTCCCCCTGTCTCTCTCCCGGCAAAGGTCATCGTACAGGGCGACCAAGGTAGTCTCTGTACCAAAACCCGGCCTGAAACCCGATTGAAATGGATCCAGAAAATCCGTTTCATCCAGCAGCGCCTGGAGTTGCCCGGCCACAACCCGCTCCAACACCTTGCCCAAGTAAGGGAGGTTCGCCACTGGTCGGTAGTTGACCACCAGCCTTGGGTCCAGGTTAGGCTTTTTAAGGAGTGGTCGAATCACCGCCTCTTTCAAGGCGGTAGGGACCACTCCCTCTCTCAGAGAGGCATTCACGGCCTCCTGGACCCAGGTGCGAACCCCCCTGGCTGATCTTCCAATTAGCCAGGATGGGCAAGGGTCGAGCGGAGTGGTGGTAGAACGGACAGATCCAAGCACCCTGTCCACATCATCAGGTCTCAACAATTGAAACTCATCCATTAATACTGGACCTAAGCACGGCGCACTGGACACATCCTCTGATTCTGCAGTAACTGTGGAGTCCAACCCACTGCGAATCTGAGCGATTTTTCCCTCAAAATGTATAGCAAACTCATCACAGCGAGCTGATGAGCAGTCCGGGACCTCCACCGGATTTCCCGGTTGAAGAAGATCCCGGACCACCCGAAACAGCTCTGCTGGACGACATTCTGAGGAAGCAATACGGCTGGAGAAATATTGCCGTTTCGCCAGCCGTATTGCCACGAAATAGGCCCGATAATGGGCTCTAAGTCGTGTTCGATCGGACTCCCAGCGGGATTTCCTCCACCTGCGCTCCAGCCGTCTCCCCTCTCGCTTCATCGCCCGCAGTTCAGAAGTATACCAAGGAGCTGTCTGGGCTCGGCGAGCAGGGAGAGGACGCTTAGGCGCAATCGTGTCAACTGCCCGGGTCATCTCCCTATTCCATAGGGTGACCTGAGCTTCGACAGGAGCGCCGACCATATCAGACGGATAATCCCCCAGAGCATTCAGGAATCCATCTGGATCCATTAGTCTCCGAGGGCGGATCATCTTAATAGATCCCCCACCCTTGCAGAGGGAAGAAGACGCTAATAGACTGAACTTGACCAGGAAGTGGTCTGACCATGACAATGGGGTCACGACCAGCCCCTCCACATCCAAACCACCATCTTCCAGTCCCGTTGAGAAAACCAGGTCCAAGGTGTGGCCCTTCTCATGCGTCGGACCGATGACACATTGAGACAGCCCCATGGTTGTCATGGTGGCCATGAAGTCCTGAGCCGCCCCAGTCAAGGCAGCCTCGGCATGGATGTTGAAGTCCCCCAGCACCAACAGCCTGGGAGTCCTCAACATCAGGTCCGAGACTACCTCTGTCAGCTCAGGCAGGGAGACTGTTGGTACGCAGCAGGGTGGGCGGTACACCAACAGAATCCCTAACCTGTCTCGCGAGCCCAACACACAATACAGGCCCTCAAGACCTCCTCTCAAAGGGATAGGAAGCCTGGTCAAGGAGATAGAACTCCTATAGACTATAGCAACTCCCCCTCCCCGACCCTCTGAGCGACCCTGGTGCTGGACTGAGTACCCAGGCGGACATAGCTGGGAGAGGGGAACACCACCCTCCTCTCCCACCCAGGTCTCAGTAATGCACGCCAGGTCAGACCCCTCATCCAGAATTACATCATGGATGAGGGCAGTTTTATTTTGTACTGACCTGGCGTTCATCAACAGCACCGTGTGGCTCGAGGGTTTGCTGATATGGTCGCCTGATACCATCTGGTTGGGGGTAGAACTAGAAGAGGGGATAGATGTAAGATATCTAACCTCTCTTCTCCTACGCGGGCATGTCCTACCCCCACCGCCATTCCTTCCCCTACCCAGCACCACCTCAATGGCTGCCCCCTCCAACACCCTCCCCCCTTCCTGTTCCATTAGATCCACTGTGGGTCTCTTCTTCACTGATGGCAATTAATAACAATTTAAAAACATTTAAAACATATATAAAATAAAACTTTTCTAAAGCCCCTTCTCTCCCTCCCAGCCATGTAGCTCATGTTGAGAGGGGGATGAGGCAGCCGGGAGCAGCAGGGCCTGATCCTGCCAGCACAGGGGAAGGTTGAGCCAGCTCCCTTGAGAAAGGGCTGGCATCCAACAGGGGGCCGACCACAGTTCCACTGCCTCTCACCCAGTGGGCTGTGGCCGGCAGATGGTCTCTTGTTCCCTCTGTCAGCAGGCACGCTCGTCCGGTCAGGTCCCAAAGGAAGCTCCGGTTAAAACCTTTCTCTCCCCCTGGGCCAGGTGGCCGGTGTTGGTAGGAGATGAGGCAGCCGGGAGCAGCAGGGCCTGATCCTGCCAGCACAGGGGAAGGTTGAGCCAGCTCCCTTGAGAAAGGGCTGGCATCCAACAGGGGGCCGACCACAGTTCCACTGCCTCTCACCCAGTGGGCTGTGGCCGGCAGATGGTCTCTTGTTCCCTCTGTCAGCAGGCACGCTCGTCCGGTCAGGTCCCAAAGGAAGCTCCGGTTAAAACCTTTCTCTCCCCCTGGGCCAGGTGGCCGGTGTTGGTAGGAGATGAGGCAGCCGGGAGCAGCAGGGCCTGATCCTGCCAGCACAGGGGAAGGTTGAGCCAGCTCCCTTGAGAAAGGGCTGGCATCCAACAGGGGGCCGACCACAGTTCCCCTGCCTCTCACCCAGTGGGCTGTGGCCGGCAGATGGGTGTATGGAGAATTAGTGCAGAGAAATAGCCCCAGAGGGAGACCACAGCTGTGATACAAGGACATCTGCAAGCAGGATCTGAAGGCCTTAGGAATGGACCTCAACAGATGGGAAATCCTGACATCTGAGCATTCAGCCTGGAGGCAGGCGTTGCATCACGGTCTCTCCCATTTTGAAGAGACCCTTGTCCAGCAGGCCGACACAAAGAGGAAGTCACAAAAGCAGCAAAATCAGGGAGCTGGACAGGGGACAGATTGTATTTGTCTTCAGTGTGGAAGGGATTGTCACTCTCGAACTGGCCTCCTCAGCCATACCAGACACTGTTCCAAGTCCTCCATACAGAGCATGTTACCATAGTCTTTCAAGACTGAAGGATGCCTAACTAAAACTATCTTTTAAGTAAAACAACATATCTTAAGGTTAGGCACTGACCAGGTAAGGGATCAAACCTCAGTTTAGATTCATTTATTTTTTACTACCACCCTTCTCATACAGGCCAAGACACCAACCAGGTAAGAGATCAAACCTATTTTTTTTTCCATTTTCACCACCTTCCTTATTCAGGTGAAGGCATTCACCAGGTAAGGAATCAAAACCAATTTCTGTTCATTTTTTTCTTTTTAACTGCCTTCCCTCCTTATTCAGGTAAAGACACTGAGATGGTAAGAGATGAAAACCAATTTTGGTTTATTTTTTGCATTTTACCACCTTCCCTCCTTATACAGGTAAAGACACTGACCAGGTAAGAGATCAAAACTAATTTTGGTTTATTTCTTCCTTTTTAACTGCCTTCCCTCCTTATACAGGCCAAGACACCAACCAGGTAAGAGATCAAACCTAATTTTGGTTTATTTCTTCCTTTTTAACTGCCTTGCCTCCTTATACAGGCCAAGACACCAACCAGGTAAGAGATCAAACCTAATTTTGGTTTATTTTTTGCATTTTTACCAACTTCCCTCCTTGTGCAAGTAAAGACACCGACCAGGTAAGAGATGAAACCTAATTTTGGTTTATTTTTTTCCATTTTACCACCTTCCCTCCTTATGCAGGTGAAGACATTGACCAGGTAAGGAAGCAAAACCAATTTGTGTTTATTTTTTCCATTTTAACTGCCTTCCCTCCTTATTCAAGTAAAGACACCGACCAGGTAAGGGATCAAAACTAATTTTTGGTTTAATGTTTGCATTTTTACCACCTTCCCTCCTTATACAGGTAAAGACAATGACCAGGTAAGAGATCAAAACTGGTTTTGGTTTATTTTTTCCAGTTTTACTGCCTTCCCTCCTGGGCTTTGATGTTTTTTGTGTTTTGGTGTGGTTTTTCTCCCAGCTCCACTGCGTTCAGGCTGGTTGTGTGTATGTGGGGGGATGTTTTATGTTTTGTTTCCCAGCCCCATGGCGTTCCACTGGGGCTGGTTGTGTGTGTGTGGGCTTCCTTTTGAGTCTTTTCCCCCAGCCTCATAGCATTCCACTGAGGCTGGCTGTGTGTGTGTGTGTGTGTGTGTGTGTGTGTGTGTGTGTGTTTCCCAGCCCCATCGTGTTCCACTGGGGCTGGCTGTGTTTGGGGGTATTGTGTTCCCCCCCCCAGCCCCATGGTGTTCCACTGGGGCTGGCTCTCTGTGTGGGGTTTTTTGTGTTTTTTTTCCCAGCCCCATAGTGTTCCACTAGGGCTGGCTGTGTTTTTTGTTTGTTTGTTTGTTTTGCTGTGTTTTTTTTGCCCCAGGGCATTCCTATGGGGCTTCCAGTGTTTTTTATTATTATTATTTTTTAGTGCATTTTTTTCCGGCCAGAACAGATTAATGAGGTTTCTATGTATTCCTGTGGGAAATGGTGCTTTGACTTACGACCATTTCGAGTTATGTACATCTTCTGGAATGGATTATGGTCGCAAGTCGAGGCACCCCTTTAGTGTGGTTGTTTACACTGAGCCAGATATCTTGGAGAATGAAGTCAATTGGGCCTTAGAAAGCATGGCTAACAACAAGGTCAGTGGAGGTGATGGCATTCCAGTTGAACTATTAAAAATCCTAAAAGATGACACTGTTAAGGTGCTACACTCAATATGCCAGCAAGTTTGGAAAACTCAGTAGTGGCCAGAGGATTGGAAAAGATCAGTCTACATCCCAATCCCAAAGAAGGGCAGTGCCAAAGAATGCTCCAGCTACTGTACAATTGCACTCATTTCACATGCTAGCAAGGTTATGCTCAAAATCCTTCAAGGTAGGCTTCAGCAGTATGTGGACCGAGAACTCCCAGAAGTACAAGCTGGATTCCGAAGGGGCAGAGGAACTAGAAACCAAATTGCTAACATGCACTGGATTATAGAGAAAGCCAGAGAGTCCCAGAAAAACATCTACTTCTGCTTCATGGACTACGCAAAAGCCTTTGACTGTGTGGACCTCAACTACGACAAGTTCTTAAAGAAATGGGAGTGCCTCACCACCTTATCTATCTCCTGAGAAATCTATATGTGGGACAGGAAGCAACAGTTAGAACTGGATATGGAACAACTGATTGGTTCAAAATTGGGAAAGGAGTATGACAAGGCTGTGTATTGCCTCCCTGCTTATTTAACTTATATGCAGAATACATCATGCGAAAAGCTGGATTGTATGAATCCAAAGACGGAATTAAGATTGCCAAAAGAAATATCAACAACCTCAGATATGCAGATGATACCACTCTAATGGCAGAAAGCGGGGAGGAACTAAAGAACCTCTTAATGAGGGTGAAAGAGGAGAGCGCAAAAAAGAGCAAAGCGTGCTGCTTATATACCACCCCAGTGTGCTTCAAGCACTCTCTGGGTGGTTTACATCAGCGTTCCCCAACGTTTTGAGGACCACGGACCGGCTAAGCCTCAGAGAAAGGTGGGGAGGCCCCCTGCAGTTGTGCACGCTATCGGGCACATGCGCAAAGCAGTGAGGGAGCGCTCACGCTGGGGCTGGCATGCGCGCAAAGCAGCTGTGGGGAGGGGAGTGCGTGCAGGGGGAGGTCTGTCTTTGCACTCCGGTCAGCCTCCACAGCCGGGAGGGGGGAGGCAGTGATGTTCGAGAGCAACTGCCCACCGTCCCTCCATGCACACAGGTAGCCAGGCGGCCATCCAGCCCCGCCAGGATGCTCCAGGGCGCTAATGGCCCCAGACCCTGCTTGCTTGCTCACCCCCTCCTGCTCCTCCTGTTACTGCTTGGCCAGGATGCTCGGGTGGCCGTTGTGCGCCCGCAGTGGGAAGGGCTGGGTGGGGGGCGCCTTTGCCTGCCACGCAGGCCACTGCCTTTTCCTGGGGGAGACGGGTTCCAGCTCCACAGGTAACCGGCTGGCTGGCTTGTCCCTTGCGTGGACAATGGCCTGCCAGGAGCAGGCGGGAGGGGCGGCTGGGCTGGCCTAGCCCCCCCCTCTGCCCCCATCATCATCATCTGCCTCGAGCAGAGGCGGAGGCTCCTCTTGGGGATCGGGCCGTCGAGAAGCTCTGGCTCCGGCCCCCGCAACGCTTCCCAGAAGCACCTCAAGTCGCCATGACAACACTCCCATGGAAGGAAAAGCTGAAGGAAAGCCACGAGGCCATGGGAAGCAAGAAAGAGCTGCTGAAACCGATCTGGCACGCCTTCACCGCCCTCGACCTGGACTGGAGCGGCAAAGTCTCCAAGTCAGCAGCTCTTCCTTCAGGCTTCCCATGGTCACGTGGCTTTCCTTCGGCTTTTCCTTCCATGGAAAGTAAGGAAAGTCTCCAAGTCAGCAGCTCTGACTTTGCTGCTGCCGCAACTCAGGGCAACAAGGGGACCAGTCCCGATTCCTCCACGTGGGGAGATGAAGGCTCTGGGTGAGGCCGGCTCTCCCGCACGCCGTAGAAGGCGGGTGAAGCTCAGGACGGAGCCATCCGACGAAGCAACAAAGAGGGAAGGCCAGCCTGGGGAAACGCCGGGGCGCCCAAGCGCTCCCCAGGGCGTGGGCAGCAGGGGCTTCTGAGGGCTCACAGCACTGACCTCAATGGGGCTGACGGGGTGGAGGAGACTGTCGCTTCCCACAGAAGGAAAAGCCGAAGGAAAGCCACGTGGCCATGGGAAGCCTGAAGGAAGAGCTTCTGACTTGGAGACTTTGTTGCTCCAGTCCAGGTCAAGGGTGGTGAAGGCGTGCCAGATGGGTTTCAGCAGCTCTTCCTTCAGGCTTCCCATGGCCACATGGCTTTCCTTCGGCTTTTCCTTCTGTGGGAAGTGGCAAAGGCTCCAAGTCCAAGCTCAAGGCAAGCCAAAAGGGGCGCACGCGTGTATGGGAGCGAGGAGAGTGAGTGTGGTGGGGTAACGTCTCTTCCCCCTCCAGCGGCAGGCACTTTCTGCCTTTGCCAACGACGCACCGTTGAAGCACTTCTCCTTTTCCCCTCAGCGGGAGGCCCTCAAGGGAAGGCAGGAGGACGGAGCTGTTGCCTAGCGTGGTGGAGAGACTGTGCTCTGGTTGTATGCAGCGGGATTGTGCAGTCCCTCAAAGCTCGATTTCTGGCGCCTTTCAGAGCCAGCCAGAACCAGAGCCAGTAAGGACGCGAGCTGCCGCTTTCTACATTCAAAGCAGGCATCAGGGCAGAAGAGGTTCCCCCCGGAAAAGGGCCCCCTTCCGTGCAGCTCTTCTTACACAGGGAGGTCCCTTGGTTGGGTGGCTGGCAGCCCTTGCTGTTGGAAATCTTCTGAGCTGAGCTTCCACCGGAGCCCATGCTGGTGCTAGAGCAGAATCCGCCGCTGAAGGAAAGCTCTCCTCCACCCCGTCAGCCCCATTGAGGTCAGTGCTGTGAGCCCTCAGAAGCCCCTGCTGCCCACGCCCTGGGGAGCGCTTGGGCGCCCCGGCGTTTCCCCAGGCTGGCCTTCCCTCTTTGTTGCTTCGTCGGATGGCTCCGTCCTGAGCTTCACCCGCCTTCCACGGCGTGCGGGAGAGCCGGCCTCACCCAGAGCATTCGCCTCCCCACGTGGAGGAATCGGGACTGGTCCCCTTGTTGCCCTGAGTTGCGGCAGCAGCAAAGTCAGAGCTGCTGACTTGGAGACTTTCCTTACTTTCCATGGAAGGAAAAGCCGAAGGAAAGCCACGTGGCCATGGGAAGCCTGAAGGAAGAGCTGCTGACTTGGAGACTTTGCCGCTCCAGTCCAGGTCGAGGGCGGTGAAGGCGTGCCAGATCGGTTTCAGCAGCTCTTTCTTGCTTCCCATGGCCTCGTGGCTTTCCTTCAGCTTTTCCTTCCATGGCAGTGTTGTCATGGCGACTTGAGGTGCTTCTGGGAAGCGTTGCGGGGGCCGGAGCCAGAGCTTCTCGACGGCCCGATCCAAGAGGAGCCTCCGCCTCTGCTCGAGGCAGATGATGATGATGGGGGCAGAGGGGGGGGCTAGGCCAGCCCAGCCGCCCCTCCCGCCTGCTCCTGGCAGGCCATTGTCCACGCAAGGGACGAGCCAGCCAGCCGGTTACCTGTGGAGCTGGAACCCGCCCCTCCACAGCCGCGTCTCCCCCAGGAAAAGGCAGTGGCCTGCGTGGCAGGCAAAGGCGCCCCCCACCCAGCCCTTCCCACTGCGGGCGCACAACGGCCACCCGAGCATCCTGGCCAAGCAGTAACAGCAGGAGCAGGAGGGGGCGAGCAAGCAAGCAGGGTCTGGGGCCATTAGCGCCCTGGAGCATCCTGGCGGGGCTGGATGGCCGCCTGGCTGCCTGTGTGCATGGAGGGATGGTGGGCAGTTGCTCTTGAACATCACTGCCTCCCCCCTCCCGGCTGTGGAGGCTGACCGGAGTGCGAACACAGACCTCCCCCCGCATGCACTCCTCTCCCCCCCCGAGGGCGGTGAAGGCGTGCCAGATCGGTTTCAGCAGCTCTTCCTTCAGGCTTCCCATGGCCACGTGGCTTTCCTTCGGCTTTTCCTTCCATGGGAAGTGGCAAAGGCTCCAAGTCCAAGCTCAAGGCAAGCCAAAAGGGGCGCACGCGTGTATGGGAGCGATAAGAGCTAACGTCTCTTTCCCCTCCAGCGGCGGGCACTTTCTGCCTTTGCCAAAAGCGCTCTTGAAACGCTTCTCCTTTTCCCTTCAATGGAAGGGTGGCAAGGGAAGGCGGGAAGACCTTCATGCACTCCCTGTTGGGCTCACCTCTTCTGCCTCTGCCAGGGGAGCACAGGAAGAGACGGGGAGACAGAGCAGACAAAACACCGACAGAACGCGAAGCCGTCAGGCGGTGGTGATAGACGCTTCTGCCCAGCGAAGTCCCAGCGTGTTTCAGAATTCAAATGCTGGGATTGCGCCGGGAGGCGCTTAATGTCTGGGTCCAATGGCTGTTCATCGTGCGGGGGGGAGGTCTGTCTCCGCGGCCTGGTCCAGCTCGGCCCACGGACCGGCACCGGGCTGCGGACCGGGGGTTGGAGACCTCTGGTTTACATTATGAAGGCTACACATTGCTTCCCCAGCAAGCTGGGTACTCATTTTACCGACCTCAGAGGGATAGGAAAAAAATGGTCTGAAGCTCAACATCAAAAAACCTAAGATCATGGCCACTGGTCTCATCACCTCCTGGCAAATAGAAGGGGAAGATATGGAGGCAGTGACAGATTTTACTTTCTTGGGCTCCATGATCACTGCAGATGGTGATAACAGACACGAAATTAAAAGACGCCTGCTTCTTGGGAGGAAAGCGATGACAAACCTCAACAGCATCTTAAAAAGCAGAGACCTCGCCTTGCCCACGAAGGTCTGCATAGTTAAAGCTATGGTTTTTCCAGCAGTGATGTATGGAAGTGAGAGCTGGACCATAAAGAAGGCTGACTGCCGAAGAATTGATGCTTTTGAATTGTGGTGCTGGAGGAGACTCCTGAGAGTCCCCTGGACTGCAAAGAGAACAAACCTATCAATTCTGAAGGAAATCAACCCTGAGTGCTCACTGGAAAGGCAGATCCTGAAGCTGAGGCTCCAGTACTTTGGCCATCTCATGAGAAGAGAAGACTCCCTGGAAAAGATCCTGATGTTGGGAAAATGTGAAGGCAAGAGAAGAAGGTGACGGCAGAAAACAAGATGATTGGACAGTGTGATCGAAGCTACCAACACGAATTTGACCCAACTCCAGGAGGCAGTGGAAGACAAGGAGGGCCTGGCGTGCTCTGGTCCATGAGGTCATGAAGAGTCGGACACAACTTAATGACTAAACAACAAAATAGGTTGTTGGCAGGTAAGTAAATGTTTGGGAGGAAGACAAGGTCCTATCGAGACCTGCTCTCTCCCGTATATACTTCACACATTTCGTCTCCATCTCACATTTTAGCCAAATCTTCATCCCCCCACTCAATCCCGACATCTGAATTCATCTACTATCACATTGACCAGCCCTCCCCACACCTCCCTCCCTCCAGCAACCAACAGAACATGTTTCGTCTCCTCCTACCCACAATCCCCCATCATTGCTCTTCATATGCACATACCCAGACATACTGTTACTTAAAAAAAAAAACCCATCACCTCTAGACCCACCCAACTCCCCTCTTATACATACACACACTCCACCTTCTTCCCAGCTGTATGGCTCCCCTACAGGAGATCCTCCTCTCCCAATCCCACACTATGCCACATGACGGCTCCTCTGCCCCACATGGACAAAAAACATCCCACTATACACTCGCCTCATCCCTTCCATGCCCCACATGCCCGTCAGCCCTAACCAATCCCTCACACCATTTATAACATGCCCCCCACAACCCACCCCTCAATAGAGGGGTTAAAATTGGTTGTGCTCCTAGTTACCTCCAACACTTGAGTCCATCTTTGTATTTCTGGAGCTGGTGGGCAATGTATATCTCTGCCGGTGTGGAGTCATACACTGGCTTG